>NW_027490330.1:79442-327145 GCF_050948175.1 Xylocopa sonorina
TACCATGAAACATAGAATTGAGGTGCGATATCGCGTTTTAAGAAGCATTAGAACTCTATTGCTACGATACGAAGACATCTGCAGACGCTATTTCCTTTCAAGGGAGTGTCGCATTTACATTCATTTGAAGTGTAGACGAGGAGCACATAACACTACGCAAATCATATTATATCTTACCATGAAACATAGAAATGATATGCGATATCGCGTTTTAAGAATCATAAGAACTCTATTGCTACGATACGAAGATATCTGCAGACGCTATTTCCTTGCAAGGAAGTGTCGCATTTTCATTCATTTGAAGTGTAGATGAGGAATACATAACACTTCGCAAATCATATAATATCTTACCATGAAACATAGAAATGAGTTGCGATATCGCGTTTTAAGAAGCATTAGAACTCTATTGCTACGATACGTAGACATCTGCAAACGCACTTTCCTTGCAAGGAAGTGTCGCCTTAACATTCATATGAAGTATAGACGAGGAATACGTAACACTTCGCAAATCATATTATATCTTACCATGAAACATAGAAATGAGATGCGATATCGCGTTTTAAGAATCATAAGAACTCTATTGCTACGATACGTAGACATCTGCAAACGCTATTTCCTTGCAAGGAAGTGTCGCATTTACATTCATTTGAATCGTAGACGCGGAATGCATAACACTTCGCAATGAATATCATATCTTATCATGAAACATAGATATGAGATGCTATATCTCGTTTTAAGAAGCATTTGAACTCTTTTGCTACGATACCTAGACATCTGCAGACGCTATTTCCTAGCAAGGAAGTGTCGCATTTACACTCATTTGAAGTGTAGACGAGGAATACATGACACTTCGCAAATCATATTATATCTTACCATGAAACATAGAAATGAGATGCGATGTCGCGTTTTAAGAAGCATTAGAAATCTATTGCTACGATACGTAGACATCTGCAAACGCTATTCCTTTGCAAGGAAGTGTCGCATTTACATTCATTTGAAGTGTAGACGAGGAATATATGACACTTCGCAAATCAAATTATATCTTACCATGAAAAATAGAAATGAGATGCGATCTCGCGTTTTAAGAAGCATTAGAACTCTATTGCTACGATACCTAGATATCTGCAGACGCTATTTCCTAGCAAGGAAGTGTCGCATTTACATTCATTTGAAGTGTAGACGAGGAATACATGACACTTCGCAAATCATATTATATCTTACCATGAAACATAGAAATGAGATGCGATATCGCGTTTTAAGAATCATATGAACTCTATTGCTACGATACGTAGACATCTGCAATCGTTATTTCCTTGCAAGGAATTGTCGCATTTACTTTCATTTGAATCGTAGACGAGGAATGCATAACACTTCGCAATGAATATTATATCTTATCATGAAACATAGATATGAGATGCAATATCTCGTTTTAAGAAGCATTTGAACTCTATTGCTACGATACGTAGGCATCTGCAAACGCTATTTCCTAGCGAGGAAGTATCGCATTCACATTCATTTGAAGTGTAGACGAGGAATACATAACACTTCCCAAATCATGTTATATCTTACCATGAAACATAGAAATGAGATGCGATATCGCGTTTTAAGAATCATAAGAACTCTATTGCTTCGATACGTAGACATCTGGAAACGCTATTTCCTTGCAAGGAAGTGTCGCATTTACATTCATTTGAAGTGTAGACGAGGAATACATAACACTTCGCAAATCATATTATATCTTACCATGAAACATAGAAATGAGATGCGATATCGCGTTTTAAGAATCATAAGAACTCTATTGCAACGACACGTAGACATCTGCAGACGCTATTTCCTTGCAAGGAAGTGTCGCATTTACATTCATTTGAAGTGTAGACGAGGAATACATAACACTTCGCAAATCATATAATATCTTACCATGAAACACAGAAATGAGATGCGATATCGCGTTTTAAGAAGCATTAAAACTCTATTGATACGATACCTAGACATCTGCAGACGCTATTTCCTTGCTAGGAAGTGTCGCATTTACATTCATTTGAATCATAGACAAGGAATGCATAACACTTCGCAATGAATATTATATCTTATCATGAAACATAGATATGAGATGCAATATCTCGTTTTAAGAAGCATGTGAACTCTATTGCTTCGACACGTAGACATCTGCAAACGCTATTTCCTTGCAAGGAAGTGTCGCATTTACATTCATTTGAAGTGTAGACGAGGAATACATAACACTTCGCTAATCATATTATATCTTACCATGAAACATAGAAATGAGATGCGATATCGCGTTTTAAGGATCATAAGAACTCTATTGCTACGATACGTAGACATCTGCAAACGCTATTTCCTTGCAAGGAAGTGTCGCATTTACATTCATTTGAATCGTAGACGCGGAATGCATAACACTTCGCAATGAATATCATATCTTATCATGAAACATAGATATGAGATGCTATATCTCGTTTTAAGAAGCATTTGAACTCTTTTGCTACGATACCTAGACATCTGCAGACGCTATTTCCTAGCAAGGAAGTGTCGCATTTACACTCATTTGAAGTGTAGACGAGGAATACATGACACTTCGCAAATCATATTATATCTTACCATGAAACATAGAAATGAGATGCGATGTCGCGTTTTAAGAAGCATTAGAAATCTATTGCTACGATACGTAGACATCTGCAAACGCTATTCCTTTGCAAGGAAGTGTCGCATTTACATTCATTTGAAGTGTAGACGAGGAATATATGACACTTCGCAAATCAAATTATATCTTACCATGAAAAATAGAAATGAGATGCGATCTCGCGTTTTAAGAAGCATTAGAACTCTATTGCTACGATACCTAGATATCTGCAGACGCTATTTCCTAGCAAGGAAGTGTCGCATTTACATTCATTTGAAGTGTAGACGAGGAATACATGACACTTCGCAAATCATATTATATCTTACCATGAAACATAGAAATGAGATGCGATATCGCGTTTTAAGAATCATATGAACTCTATTGCTACGATACGTAGACATCTGCAATCGTTATTTCCTTGCAAGGAATTGTCGCATTTACTTTCATTTGAATCGTAGACGAGGAATGCATAACACTTCGCAATGAATATTATATCTTATCATGAAACATAGATATGAGATGCAATATCTCGTTTTAAGAAGCATTTGAACTCTATTGCTACGATACGTAGGCATCTGCAAACGCTATTTCCTAGCGAGGAAGTATCGCATTCACATTCATTTGAAGTGTAGACGAGGAATACATAACACTTCCCAAATCATGTTATATCTTACCATGAAACATAGAAATGAGATGCGATATCGCGTTTTAAGAATCATAAGAACTCTATTGCTTCGATACGTAGACATCTGGAAACGCTATTTCCTTGCAAGGAAGTGTCGCATTTACATTCATTTGAAGTGTAGACGAGGAATACATAACACTTCGCAAATCATATTATATCTTACCATGAAACATAGAAATGAGATGTGATATCGTGTTTTAGGAAGCATTACAACTCTATTGCTACGATACCCAGACATCTGCAGACGCTATTTCCTAGCAAGGAAGTGTCGCATTTACATTCCTTTGAATTGTAGACGAGGAATATATGACACTTCGCAAATCAAATTATATCTTACCATGAAACATAGAAATGAGATGCGATCTCGCGTTTTAAGAAGCATTAGAACTCTATTGCTACGATACCTAGATATCTGCAGACGCTATTTCCTAGCAAGGAAGTGTCGCATTTACATTCATTTGAAGTGTAGACGAGGAATACATGACACTTCGCAAATCATATTATATCTTACCATGAAACATAGAAATGAGATGCGATCACGCGTTTTAAGAAGCATCATAAAGCTATTGCTACGATACGTAGAAACCTGCAATCGCTATTTCCTAGCGAGGAAGTATCGCATTCACATTCATTTGAAGTGTAGACGAGGAATACATAACACTTCGCAAATCATGTTATATCTTACCATGAAACATAGAAATGAGATGCGATATTGCGTTTTGAGAAGCATTAGAACTCTATCGCTGCGATACCTAGACATCTGCAGACGCTATTTCCTAGCAAGGAAGTGTCGCATTTACATTCATTTGAAGTGTAGACGAGGAATACATGACACTTCGCAAGTCATATTATATCTTACCATGCAACATAGATATGAGATGCAATATCTCGTTTTAAGATGCATTTGAACTCTATTTCTTCGATACGTAGAAATCTGAAAACGCTATTTCCTTGCAAGGAAGTGTCGCATTTACATTCATTTGAATCGTAGACGAGGATTGCATAACACTTCGCAATGAATATTATATCTTATCATGAAACATAGATATGAGATGCAATATCTCGTTTTAAGAAGCATTTTAACTCTATTGCTTCGATACGTAGACATCTGCAAACGCTATTTCCTTGCAAGGAGGTGTCGCATTTACATTCATTTGAAGTGTAGACGAGGAATACATAACAGTTCCAAATCATATTATATCTTACCATGAAACATAGAAATGAGATGCGACATCGCGTCTTAAGAAGCATTAGAACTCTATTGCTACGATACCTAGACATTTGCAAACGCTATTTCCTTGCAAGGAAGTGTCGTATTTACTTTCATTTGAATCGTAGACGAGGAATGCATAACACTTCGTAATGAATATTATATCTTATCATGCAACATAGATATGAGATGCAATATCTTGTTTTAAGAAGCATTTGAACTCTATTTCTTCGATACGTAGACATCTGCAAACGCTATTTCCTTGCAAGGAAGTGTCGCATTTACATTCATGTGAAGCGTAGACGAAGAGTACATAACACTTCGCAAATAATATATATCTTACCATGAAACATAGAAATGAGATGCGATATCGCGTTTTAAGAAGCATTAGAACTCTATTGCTACGATAGGTAGACATCTGCAAACGCTATTTCCTTGCACGGAAGTGTCGCATTTACATTCATTTGAAGTGTAGACGAGGAATACATGACACTTCGCAAATCATATTATATCTTACAGTGAAACATAGAAATGAGATGCGATATCGCGTTTTAAGAAGCATTAGAACTCTAGTGCTACGATACCTAGACATCTGCAGACGCTATTTCCTAGCACGGAAGTGTCGCATTTACATTCATTTGAAGCGTAGGCGAGGAATACATGACACTTCGCAAATCATATTATATCTTACCATGAAACATAGAAATGAGATGCGATATCGCGTTTTAAGAAGCATTACAACTCTATTGCTACGATATCTAGACATCTGCAGACGCTATTTCCTAGCAAGGAAGTGTCGCATTTACATTCATTAGAAGTGTAGACGAGGAATACATGAAACTTCGCAAATCATATTATATCTTACCATGAAACATAGAAATGAGATGCGATATCGCGTTTTAAGAAGCATTAGAAATCTATTGCTACGATACGTAGACATCTGCAAACGTTATTGCCTTGCAAGGAAGTGTTGCATTTACATTCATTTGAAGAGTAGACGAGGAATACATGACACTTTGCAAATCATATTATATCTTACCTTGAAACATAGAAGTGAGATGCGATATCGTGTTTTAAGAAGCATTAGAAATCTATTGCTACGATACGTAGACATCTGCAAACGCTATTTCCTAGCGAGGAAGTGTCGCATTCACATCCCTTTGAAGTGTAGACGAGTAATACATAACACTTCGCCAATCATGTTATATCTTACCATGAAACATAGAAATGAGGTGCGATATCGCGTTTTAAGAATCATATGAACTCTATTGCTACGATACGTAGACATCTGCAATCGTTATTTCTTTGCAAGGAAGTGTCGCATTTACATTCATTTGAAGTGTAGACGAAGAATACATAACACTTCGCGAATCATATAATATCATACCACGAAACATAGAAATGAGATGCGATATCGCGTTTTAAGAAGCATTAGAACACTATCGCTACGATACCTAGACATCTGCAGACGCTATTTCCTAGCTAGGAAGTGTCGCATTTACATTCATTTGAAGTGTAGACGAGGAATACATAACACTTTGCAAATCATATTATATCTTACCATGAACCATAAAAATGAGATGCGATATCGCGTTTTAAGAATCATAAGAACTCTATTGCTACGATACGTAGACATCTGCAAACGCTATTTCCTAGCGAGGAAGTGTCGCATTTACATTCATTTGAAGTGTAGACGAGGAATACATAACACTTCGCGAATCATATAATATCATACCACGAAACATAGAAATGAGATGCGATATCGCGTTTTAAGAAGCATTAGAACACTATCGCTACGATACCTAGACATCTGCAGACGCTATTTCCTAGCTAGGAAGTGTCGCATTTACATTCATTTGAAGTGTAGACGAGGAATACATAACACTTTGCAAATCATATTATATCTTACCATGAACCATAAAAATGAGATGCGATATCGCGTTTTAAGAATCATAAGAACTCTATTGCTACGATACGTAGACATCTGCAAACGCTATTTCCTAGCGAGGAAGTGTCGCATTTACATTCATTTGAAGTGTAGACGAGGAATACATAACACTTTGCAAATCATATTATATCTTACCATGAACCATAAAAATGAGATGCGATATCGCGTTTTAAGTATCATAAGAACTCTATAGCTACGATACGTAGACATCTACAAACGCTATTTCCTAGCGAGGAAGTGTCGCATTTACATTCATTTGAAGTGTAGACGAGGAATACATAACACTTCGTAAATCATATTATATCTTACCATGAACTATAGAAATGAGATGCGATATCGCGTTTTAAGAAGCATTAGAACTCTATTGCTACGATACCTAGACATCTGCAAACGCTATTTCCTTGCAAGGAAGTGTCGCATTTACATTCATTTGAATCGTAGACGAGGAATGCATAACACTTCGCAATGAATATTATATCTTATCATAAAACATAGATATAAGATGCAAAATCTCGTTTTAAGAAGCATTTGAACACTATTGCTACGATACCTAGACATCTGCAGACGCTATTTCCTAGCAAGGAAGTGTCGCATTAACATTCATTTGAAGTGTAGACGAGGAATACATGACACTTCGCAAATCATATTATATCTTACCATGAAACTTAGAAATGAGATGCGATATCGCGTTTTAAGAAGCATTAGAAATCTATTGCTACGATACGTAGACATCTGCAAACGCTATTCCTTTGCAAGGAAGTGTCGCATTTACATTCATTTGAAGTGTAGACGAGGAATACATAACACTTCGCAAATCATATTATATCTTACCATGAAACATAGAAATGAGATGCGATATCGCGTTTTAGGAAGCATTAGAACTCTACTGCTACTATAGGTAGACATCTGCAAACGCTATTTCCTTGCAAGTAAGTGTCGCATTTACATTCATTTAAAGTATAAACGAGGAATACATAACACTTCGCAAATCATATTATATCTTACCATGAAACATAGAAATGAGATGCGATATCGCGTTTTAAGAATCATAAGAACTCTATTGCAACGACACGTAGACATCTGCAGACGCTATTTCCTTGCAAGGAAGTGTCGCATTTACATTCATTTGAAGTGTAGACGAGGAATACATAACACTTCGCAAATCATATAATATCTTACCATGAAACATAGAAATGAGATGCGATATCGCGTTTTAAGAAGCATTAGAACTCTATCGCTACGATACCTAGACATCTGCAGACGATATTTCCAAGCGAGGAAGTGTCGCATTTACATTCATTTGAAGTGTAGACGAGGAATACATAACAGTTCCCAAATCATATTATATCTTACCATGAAACATAGAAATGAGATGCGATATCGCTTTTTAAGAAGCATTAGAACTCTATTGCTACGATACCTAGATATCTGCAGACGCTATTTCCTAGCAAGGAAGTGTCGCATTTACATTCATTTGAAGTGTAGACGAGGAATACATAACACTTCGCAAATCATATTACACCTTACCATGAAACATAGAAATGAGATGCGATATCGCGTTTTAAGAAGCATTACAACTCTATTGCTACGATATCTAGACATCTGCAGACGCTATTTCCTAGCAAGGAAGTGTCGCATTTACATTCATTAGAAGTGTAGACGAGGAATACATGAAACTTCGCAAATCATATTATATCTTACCATGAAACATAGAAATGAGATGCGATATCGCGTTTTAAGAAGCATTAGAAATCTATTGCTACGATACGTAGACATCTGCAAACGTTATTGCCTTGCAAGGAAGTGTCGCATTTACATTCATTTGAAGAGTAGACGAGGAATACATGACACTTTGCAAATCATATTATATCTTACCTTGAAACATAGAAGTGAGATGCGATATCGTGTTTTAAGAAGCATTAGAAATCTATTGCTACGATACGTAGACATCTGCAAACGCTATTTCCTAGCGAGGAAGTGTCGCATTCACATCCCTTTGAAGTGTAGACGAGTAATACATAACACTTCGCCAATCATGTTATATCTTACCATGAAACATAGAAATGAGATGCGATATCGCGTTTTAAGAATCATATGAACTCTATTGCTACGATACGTAGACATCTGCAATCGTTATTTCTTTGCAAGGAAGTGTCGCATTTACATTCATTTGAAGTGTAGACGAAGAATACATAACACTTCGCGAATCATATAATATCATACCACGAAACATAGAAATGAGATGCGATATCGCGTTTTAAGAAGCATTAGAACTCTATTGCTACGATACCTAGATATCTGCAGACGCTATTTCCTAGCAAGGAAGTGTCGCATTTACATTCATTTGAAGTGTAGACGAGGAATACATAACACTTCGCAAATCATATTACACCTTACCATGAAACATAGAAATGAGATGCGATATCGCGTTTTAAGGAGCATTAGAACTCTATTGCTACGATACCTAGATATCTGCAAACGCTATTTCCTTGCAAGGAAGTGTCGCATTTACATTCATTTGAATCATAGATGAGGAATGCATAACACTTCGCAATGAATATTATATCTTATCATGAAACACATATATGAGATGCAATATCTCGTTTTAAGAAGCATTTGAACTCTATTGCTACGATACCTAGACATCTGCAGACGCTATTTCCTAGCAAGCAAGTGTCGCATTTACATTCATTTGAAGTGTAGACGAGGAATACATGACACTTCGCAAATCATATTATATCTTACCATGAACCATAGAAATGAGATGCGATATCGCGTTTTAAGTATCATAAGAACTCTATAGCTACGATACGTAGACATCTACAAACGCTTTTTCCTAGCGAGGAAGTGTCGCATTTACATTCATTTGAAGTGTAGACGAGGAATACATAACACTTCGTAAATCATATTATATCTTACCATGAACTATAGAAATGAGATGCGATATCGCGTTTTAAGAAGCATTAGAACTCTATTGCTACGATACCTAGACATCTGCAAACGCTATTTCCTTGCAAGGAAGTGTCGCATTTACATTCATTTGAATCGTAGACGAGGAATGCATAACACTTCGCAATGAATATTATATCTTATCATAAAACATAGATATGAGATGCAAAATCTCGTTTTAAGAAGCATTTGAACACTATTGCTACGATACCTAGACATCTGCAGACGCTATTTCCTAGCAAGGAAGTGTCGCATTAACATTCATTTGAAGTGTAGACGAGGAATACATGACACTTCGCAAATCATATTATATCTTACCATGAAACTTAGAAATGAGATGCGATATCGCGTTTTAAGAAGCATTAGAAATCTATTGCTACGATACGTAGACATCTGCAAACGCTATTCCTTTGCAAGGAAGTGTCGCATTTACATTCATTTGAAGTGTAGACGAGGAATACATAACACTTCGCAAATCATATTATATCTTACCATGAAACATAGAAATGAGATGCGATATCGCGTTTTAGGAAGCATTAGAACTCTACTGCTACTATAGGTAGACATCTGCAAACGCTATTTCCTTGCAAGTAAGTGTCGCATTTACATTCATTTGAAGTGTAAACGAGGAATACATAACACTTCGCAAATCATATTATATCTTACCATGAAACATAGAAATGAGATGCGATATCGCGTTTTAAGAATCATAAGAACTCTATTGCAACGACACGTAGACATCTGCAGACGCTATTTCCTTGCAAGGAAGTGTCGCATTTACATTCATTTGAAGTGTAGACGAGGAATACATAACACTTCGCAAATCATATAATATCTTACCATGAAACACAGAAATGAGATGCGATATCGCGTTTTAAGAAGCATTAAAACTCTATTGATACGATACCTAGACATCTGCAGACGCTATTTCCTTGCTAGGAAGTGTCGCATTTACATTCATTTGAATCATAGACAAGGAATGCATAACACTTCGCAATGAATATTATATCTTATCATGAAACATAGATATGAGATGCAATATCTCGTTTTAAGAAGCATGTGAACTCTATTGCTTCGATACGTAGACATCTGCAAACGCTATTTCCTTGCAAGGAAGTGTCGCATTTACATTCATTTGAAGTGTAGACGAGGAATACATAACACTTCGCTAATCATATTATATCTTACCATGAAACATAGAAATGAGATGCGATATCGCGTTTTAAGGATCATAGGAACTCTATTGCTACGATACGTAGACATCTGCAAACGCTATTTCCTTGCAAGGAAGTGTCGCATTTACATTCATTTGAATATAGAGACGCGGAATGCATAACACTTCGCAATGAATATCATATCTTATCATGAAACATAGATATGAGATGCTATATCTCGTTTTAAGAAGCATTTGAACTCTTTTGCTACGATACCTAGACATCTGCAGACGCTATTTCCTAGCAAGGAAGTGTCGCATTTACAATCATTTGAAGTGTAGACGAGGAATACATGACACTTCGCAAATCATATTATATCTTACCATGAAACATAGAAATGAGATGCGATGTCGCGTTTTAAGAAGCATTAGAAATCTATTGCTACGATACGTAGACATCTGCAAACGCTATTCCTTTGCAAGGAAGTGTCGCATTTACATTCATTTGAAGTGTAGACGAGGAATATATGACACTTCGCAAATCAAATTATATCTTACCATGAAACATAGAAATGAGATGCGATCTCGCGTTTTAAGAAGCATTAGAACTCTATTGCTACGATACCTAGATATCTGCAGACGCTATTTCCTAGCAAGGAAGTGTCGCATTTACATTCATTTGAAGTGTAGACGAGGAATACATGACACTTCGCAAATCATATTATATCTTACCATGAAACATAGAAATGAGATGCGATCACGCGTTTTAAGAAGCATCATAAAGCTATTGCTACGATACGTAGAAACCTGCAAACGCTATTTCCTAGCGAGGAAGTATCGCATTCACATTCATTTGAAGTGTAGACGAGGAATACATTACACTTCGCAAATCATGTTATATCTTACCATGAAGCATAGAAATGAGATGCGATATTGCGTTTTGAGAAGCATTAGAACTCTATCGCTGCGATACCTAGACATCTGCAGACGCTATTTCCTAGCAAGGAAGTGTCGCATTTACATTCATTTGAAGTCTAGACGAGGAATACATGACACTTCGCAAGTCATATTATATCTTACCATGAAACATAGAAATGAGATGCGACATCGCGTATTAAGAAGCATTAGAACTCTATTGCTACGATACCTAGACATCTGCAAACGCCATTTCCTTGCAAGGAAGTGTCGTATTTACTTTCATTTGAATCGTAGACGAGGAATGCATAACACTTCGTAATGAATATTATATCTTATCATGCAACATAGATATGAGATGCAATATCTTGTTTTAAGAAGCATTTGAACTCTATTTCTTCGATACGTAGACATCTGCAAACGCTATTTCCTTGCAAGGAAGTGTCGCATTCACATTCATTTGAAGTGTAGGCGAGGAATACATAACACTTCGCAAATCATATTATATCTTACCATGAAACATAGAAATGAGATGCGATGTCGCGTTTTAAGAAGCATTAGAACTCTATTGCTACGATACGTAGACACCTGCAAACGCTATTTCCTTGCACGGAAGTGTCGCATTTACATTCATTTGAAGTGTAGACGAGGAATACATGACACTTCGCAAATCATATTATATCTTACAGTGAAACATAGAAATGAGATGCGATATCGCGTTTTAAGAAGCATTAGAACTCTAGTGCTACGATACCTAGACATCTGCAGACGCTATTTCCTAGCAAGGAAGTGTCGCATTTACATTCATTTGAAGTGTAGACGAGGAATACATAACACTTCGCAAATCATATTACACCTTACCATGAAACATAGAAATGAGATGCGATATCGCGTTTTAAGAAGCATTACAACTCTATTGCTATGATATCTAGACATCTGCAGACGCTATTTCCTAGCAAGGAAGTGTCGCATTTACATTCATTAGAAGTGTAGACGAGGAATACATGAAACTTCGCAAATCATATTATATCTTACCATGAAACATAGAAATGAGATGCGATATCGCGTTTTAAGAAGCATTAGAAATCTATTGCTACGATACGTAGACATCTGCAAACGTTATTGCCTTGCAAGGAAGTGTCGCATTTACATTCATTTGAAGAGTAGACGAGGAATACATGACACTTTGCAAATCATATTATATCTTACCTTGAAACATAGAAGTGAGATGCGATATCGTGTTTTAAGAAGCATTAGAAATCTATTGCTACGATACGTAGACATCTGCAAACGCTATTTCCTAGCGAGGAAGTGTCGCATTCACATCCCTTTGAAGTGTAGACGAGTAATACATAACACTTCGCCAATCATGTTATATCTTACCATGAAACATAGAAATGAGATGCGATGTCGCGTTTTAAGAATCATATGAACTCTATTGCTACGATACGTAGACATCTGCAATCGTTATTTCCTTGCAAGGAAGTGTCGAATTTACTTTGACTTGAATCGTAGACGAGGAATGCATAACACTTCGCAATGAATATTACATCTTACCATGCAACATAGAAATGAGATGCGATATCGCCCTTTAAGAAGCATTAGAAATCTATTGCTACGATACGTAGACATCTGCAAACGCTATTTCCTAGCGAGGAAATGTCGCATTCACATTCATTTGAAGTGTAGACGAGGAATACATGACACTTCGCAAATCATATTATATCTTACCATGAAACATAGAAATGAGATGCGATATCGCGTTTTAAGTTACATAAGAACTCCATTGCTACGATACGTAGACATTTGCAAACGCTATTTCCTTGCAAGGAAGTGTCACTTTTACATTCATTTGAATCGTAGACTAGGAATGCATAATACTTCGCAATGAATATTATATCTTATCATGAAACATAGATATGAGATGCAATATCTCGTTTTAAGAAGCATTTGAACTCAATTGCTACGATACCTAGACAACTGCAGACGCTATTTCCTAGCAAGGAAGTGTCGCACTTACATTCATTTGAAGTGTAGACGAGGAATACATGACACTTCGCAAATCATATTATATCTTACCATGAAACATAGAAATGAGATGCGATATCGCGTTTTATGAAGCATTAGAAATCTATTGCTACGATACGTAGACATCTGCAAACGCAATTTCCTTGCTAGGAAGTGTCGCATTTGCATTCATTTGAAGTGTAGACGAGGAATACATGACACTTCGCAAATCATAATATATCATACCATGAAACATAGAAATGACATGCGATATCGCGTTTTAGGAAGCATTAGGTACCTGTTGCTACGATACGTAGGCATCTGCAAACGCTATTTCTTTGCAAGGAAGTGTAGCATTTACATTCATTTGAAGTGTAGACGAGGAATACATAACACTTCGCTAATCATATTATATCTTGCCAGGGAACATAGAAACGAGATGCGATATCGCGTTTTAAGAAGCATTAGAATTCTATTGCTACGATAGGTAGACATCTGCAAACGCTATTTCCTTGCAAGGAAGTGTCGCACTTACATTCATTTGAATCGTAGACGAGGAATGCATAACAATTCGCTATGAATATTATATCTTATCATGAAACATAGATATGAGATGCAATATCTCGCTTTAAGGAGCATTTGAACTCTATTGCTACGATACCTAGACATCTGCAGACGCTATTTCCTAGCAAGGAAGTGTCGCATTTACATTCATTTGAAGTGTAGACGAGGAATACATGACACTTCGCAAATCATATTATATCTTACCATGAAACATAGAAATGAGATGCGATATCGCGTTTTAAGAAGCATTAGAACTCTATTGCTACGATACGTAGAAATCTGCAATCGCTATTTCCATGCAAGGAAGTGTCGCATTCACATTCATTTGAAGTGTAGACGAGGAATACATAACACTTCGCAAATCATATTATATCTTACCATGAAACATAGAAATGAGATGTGATATCGCGTTTTAAGAAGCATTAGAACTCTATTGCTACGATACGTAGACACCTGCAAACGCTATTTCCTAGCGAGGAAGTGTCGCATTTACATTCATTTGAAGTGTAGACGAGGAATACATAACACTTCGCAAATCATATTATATCTTACCATGAAACATAGAAATGAGATGCGATATCGCGTTTTAAGAAGCATTAGAGCTCTATCGCTACGATACCTAGACATCTGCAGACGATATTTCCAAGCGAGGAAGTGTCGCATTTACATTCATTTGAAGTGTAGACGAGGAATAAATAACACTTCGCAATGAATATTATATCTTATCATGAAACATAGATATGAGATGCAATATCTCGCTTTAAGGAGCATTTGAACACTATTGCTACGATACCTAGACATCTGCAGACGCTATTTCCTAGCAAGGAAGTGTCGCATTTACATTCATTTGAAATGTAGACGAGGAATACATGACACTTCGCAAATCATATTATATCTTACCATGAGACATAGAAATGAGATGCGATGTCGCATTTTAAGAAGCATTAGAAATCTATTGCTACGATACGTAGACATCTGCAAACGCTATTTCTTTGCAAGGAAGTGTCGCATTTACATTCATTTGAAGTGTAGACGAGGAATACATAACACTTCGCAAATCA
Organism: Xylocopa sonorina; assembly: GCF_050948175.1. Classification (NCBI taxonomy): domain Eukaryota; kingdom Metazoa; phylum Arthropoda; class Insecta; order Hymenoptera; family Apidae; genus Xylocopa; species Xylocopa sonorina. Next base: position 94,570 of record NW_027490330.1, read on the forward strand.
TATTATATCTTACCATGAAACATAGATATGAGATGCAATATCTCGTTTTAAGAAGCATTTTAACTCTATTGCTTCGATACGTAGACATCTGCAAACGCTATTTCCTTGCAAGGAGGTGTCGCATTTACATTCATTTGAAGTGTAGACGAGGAATACATAACAGTTCGCATACCATATTATATCTTACCATGAAACATAGAAATGAGATGCGATATCGCGTTTTAAGAAGCATTAGAACACTATTGCTACGATAGGTAGACATTTGCAAACGCTATTTCCTTGCAAGGAAGTGTCGCATTTACATTCATTTGAAGTGTAGACTAGGAATACATAACACTTCGCAAATCATATTATATCTTACCATGAAACATAGAAATGAGATCCGATATCGCGTTTTAAGCAGCATTAGAACTCTATTGCTACGATACCTAGACATCTGCAAACGCTATTTCCTTGCAAGGAAGTGTCGCATTTACATTCATTTGAATCGTATACGAGGAATGCATAACACTTCGCTATGAATATTATATCTTATCATGAAACATAGATATGAGATGCAATATCTCGCTTTAAGGAGCATTTGAACTCTATTGCTACGATACCTAGACATCTGCAGACTCTATTTCCTATCAAGGAAGTGTCGCATTTACATTCATTTGAAGTGTAGACGAGGAATACATGACACATCGCAAATCATATTATATCTTACCATGAAACATAGAAATGAGATGCGATATCGCGTTTTAAGAAGCATTAGAGCTCTATCGCTACGATACCTAGACATCTGCAGACGATATTTCCAAGCGAGGAAGTGTCGCATTTACATTCATTTGAAGTGTAGACGAGGAATAAATAACACTTCGCAATGAATATTATATCTTATCATGAAACATAGATATGAGATGCAATATCTCGCTTTAAGGAGCATTTGAACTCTATTGCTACGATACCTAGACATCTGCAGACGCTATTTCCTAGCAAGGAAGTGTCGCATTTACATTCATTTGAAGTGTAGACGAGGAATACATGACACTTCGCAAATCATATTATATCTTACCATGAGACATAGAAATGAGATCCGATATCGCGTTTTAAGAAGCATTAGAACTCTATTGCTACGGTACGTAGAAATCTGCAAACGCTATTTCCTTGCAAGGAAGTGTCGCATTCACATTCATTTGAAGTGTAGACGAGGAATACATAGGGCTTCGCAAATCATATTATATCTTACCATGAAACATAGAAATGAGATGCGATATCGCGTTTTAAGAAGCATTAGAACTCTATTGCTACGGTACGTAGAAATCTGCAAACGCTATTTCCTTGCAAGGAAGTGTCGCATTCACATTCATTTGAAGTGTAGACGAGGAATACATAGGGCTTCGCAAATCATATTATATCTTACCATGAAACATAGAAATGAGATGCGATATCGCGTTTTTAGAAGCATTCGAAATCTATTGCTACGATACCTAAACATCTGCAGACGCTATTTCCTTGCAAGGAAGTGTCGCATTTACAATCATTTGAATCGTAGACGAGGATTGCACAACACTTCGCAATGAATATTATATCTTATCATGAAACATAGATATGAGATGCAATATCTCGTTTTAAGAAGCATTTTAACTCTATTGCTTCGATAGGTAGACATCTGCAAACGCTATTTCCTTGCAAGGAGGTGTCGCATTTACATTCATTTGAAGTGTAAACGAGGAATACATAACAGTTCGCATATCATATTATATCTTACCATGAAACATAGAAATGAAATGCGATATCGCATTCTAAGAAGCATTAGAACACTATTGCTACGATAGGTAGACATTTGCAAACGCTATTTCCTTGCAAGGAAGTGTGGCATTTACATTCATTTGAAGTGTAGACTAGGAATACATAACACTTCGCAAATCATATTATATCTTACCATGAAACATAGGAATGAGATGCGATATCGAGTTTTAAGAAACATTAGAAAACTATCGCTACGATACCTGGACATCTGCAAACGCTATTTCCTAGCGAGGAAGTGTCGCATTTACATTCATTTGAAGTGTAGACGAGGAATACATAACACTTCGCAAGTCATATTATATCTTACCATGAAACATAGAAATGAGATGCGATATCGCGTTTTAAGAATCATTAGAACCCTATTGCTATGATACGTAGACATCTGCAAACGCTATTTCCTTGCAAGGAAGTGTCGCATTTACATTCATTTGAATCGTATACGAGGAATGCATAACACATCGCAATGAATATTATATCTTATCATGAAACATAGATATGAGATGCAATATCTCGCTTTAAGGAGCATTAGAAATCTATTGCTACGATACGTAGAAATCTGCAAACGCTATTTCCTTGCAAGGAAGTGTCATATTTACATTCATTTGAAGTGTAGACGAGGAATACATAACACTTCGCAAATCATATTAAATCTTACCATAAAACATAGAAATGAGATGCGATATCGCGTTTTAAGAAGCATTAGAACTCTATTGCTACGACAGGTAGACATCTGCAGACGCTATTTCCTTGCAAGGAAGTGTCTCATTTACATTCATTTGAATCGTAGACGAGGATTGCATAACACTCCGCAATGAATATTATATCTTGTCATGAAACATAGATATGAGATGCAATATCTCGTTTTAAGAAGCAATTTAACTCTATTGCTTCGATACGTAGACATCTGCAAACGCTATTTCTTTGCAAGGAAGCGTTGCAATTACATTCATTTGAAGTGTAGACGAGGAATACATAACAGTTCGCATATCATATTATATCTTACCATGAAACATAGAAATGAGATGCTATATCGCGTTTTAAGAAGCATTAGAACACTATTGCTACAATAGGTAGACATTTGCAAACGATATTTCCTAGCGAGGAAGTGTCGCATTTACATTCATTTGAAGTGTAGACGAGGAATACATAACACTTCGCAAATCATATTATATCTTACCATGAAACATAGAAATGAGATGCGATATCGCGTTTTAAGAAGCATTAGAACTCTATTGCTACGGTACGTAGAAATCTGCAAACGCTATTTCCTTGCAAGGAAGTGTCGCATTCACATTCATTTGAAGTATAGACGAGGAATACATCGGGCTTCGCAAATCATATTATATCTTACCATGAAACATAGAAATGAGATGCGATATCGCGTTTTTAGAAGCATTCGAAATCTATTGCTACGATACCTAGACATCTGCAGACGCTATTTCCTTGCAAGGAAGTGTCGCATTTACAATCATTTGAATCGTAGACGAGGATTGCATAACACTTCGCAATGAATATTATATCTTATCATGAAACATAGATATGAGATGCAATATCTCGTTTTAAGAAGCATTTTAACTCTATTGCTTCGATAGGTAGACATCTGCAAACGCTATTTCCTTGCAAGGAGGTGTCGCATTTACATTCATTTGTAGTGTAAACGAGGAATACATAACAGTTCGCATATCATATTATATCTTACCATGAAACATAGAAATGAGATGCGATATCGCGTTTTAAGAATCATTAGAACCCTATTGCTATGATACGTAGACATCTGCAAACGCTATTTCCTTGCAAGGAAGTGTCGCATTTACATTCATTTGAATCGTATACGAGGAATGCATAACACATCGCAATGAATATTATATCTTATCATGAAACATAGATATGAGATGCAATATCTCGCTTTAAGGAGCATTAGAAATCTATTGCTACGATACGTAGAAATCTGCAAACGCTATTTCCTTGCAAGGAAGTGTCATATTTACATTCATTTGAAGTGTAGACGAGGAATACATAACACTTCGCAAATCATATTAAATCTTACCATAAAACATAGAAATGAGATGCGATATCGCGTTTTAAGAAGCATTAGAACTCTATTGCTACGACAGGTAGACATCTGCAGACGCTATTTCCTTGCAAGGAAGTGTCTCATTTACATTCATTTGAATCGTAGACGAGGATTGCATAACACTCCGCAATGAATATTATATCTTGTCATGAAACATAGATATGAGATGCAATATCTCGTTTTAAGAAGCAATTTAACTCTATTGCTTCGATACGTAGACATCTGCAAACGCTATTTCTTTGCAAGGAAGCGTTGCATTTACATTCATTTGAAGTGTAGACGAGGAATACATAACAGTTCGCATATCATATTATATCTTACCATGAAACATAGAAATGAGATGCTATATCGCGTTTTAAGAAGCATTAGAACACTATTGCTACAATAGGTAGACATTTGCAAACGATATTTCCTAGCGAGGAAGTGTCGCATTTATATTCATTTGAAGTGTAGACGAGGAATACATAACACTTCGCAAATCATATTATATCTTACCATGAAACATAGAAATGAGATGCGATATCGCGTTTTAAGATGCATTAGAACTGTATTGCTACGATAGGTAGACATCTGCAAACGCTATTTCTTTGCAAGGAAGTGTGGCATTTACATTCATTTGAAGTGTAGACGAGGAATACATAATACTTCGCAAATCGGATTATATCTTACCATGAAACATAGAAATGAGATGCGATATCGTGTTTTAAGATTCATAAGAACTCTATTGCTACGATACGTAGACATCTGCAAACGCTATTTCCTAGCGAGGAAGTGTCGCATTTACATTCATTTGAAGTGTAGACGAGGAATACATAACACTTCGCAAATCATATTAAATCTTACCATAAAACATAGAAATGAGATGCGATATCGCGTTTTAAGAAGCATTAGAACTCTATTGCTACGACAGGTAGACATCTGCAAACGCTATTTCCTTGCAAGGAAGTGTCGCATTTACATTCATTTGAAGTGTAGACGAGGAATACATAACACTTCGCAAATCATATTATATCTTACCATGAAACGTAGAAATGAGATGCGATATCGCGTTTTAAGAAGCATTAGAACTCTATCGCTACGATACCTAGACATCTGCAGACGCTATTTCCTAGCGAGGAAGTGTCGCATTTACATTCATTTGAAGTGTAGACGAGGAATACATGACACTTCGGAAATCATATTATATCTTACCATGAAACATAGAAATGAGATGCGATATCGCGTTTTAAGAAGCATTAGAAATTTATTGCTACGATACGTAGACATCTGCAGACGCTATGTCCTAGCAAGGAAGTGTCGCATTTACATTCATTTGAATCGTAGACGAGGAATGCATAACACTTCGCAATGAATATTATATCTTATCATGAAACATAGATATGAGATGCAATATCTCGTTTTAAGAAGCATTTTAACTCTATTGCTTCGATACGTAGATATCTGCAAACGCTACTTCCTTGCAAGCAGGTGTCGCATTTACATGCTTTTGAAGTGCAGACGAGAAATACATAACACATCGCATATCATATTATATCTTACCATGAAACATAGAAATGAGATGCGATATCGCGTTTTAAGAAGCATTAGAACACTATTGCTACGATACCTAGACATCTGCAGACGCTATTTCCTAGCAAGGAAGTGTCGCATTTACATTCATTTGAATCGTAGACGAGAAATGCATAACACTTCGCAATGAATATTATATCTTATCATGAAACATAGATATGAGATGCAATATCTCGTTTTAAGAAGCATTTTAACTCTATTGCTTCGATACGTAGATATCTGCAAACGCTACTTCCTTGCAAGCAGGTGTCGCATTTACATTCTTTTGAAGTGCAGACGAGAAATACATAACACATCGCATATCATATTATATCTTACCATGGAACATAGAAATGAGATGCGATATCGCGTTTTAAGAAGCATTAGAACACTATTGCTACGATACCTAGACATCTGCAGACGCTATTTCCTAGCAAGGAAGTGTCGCATTTACATTCATTTGAAGTGTAGACGAGGAATACATGACACATCGCAAATCATATTATATCTTACCATGAAACATAGAAATGAGATGCGATGTCGCATTTTAAGAAGCATTAGAAATCTATTGCTACGATACGTAGACATCTGCAAACGCTATTTCTTTGCAAGGAAGTGTCGCATTTACATTCATTTGAAGTGTAGACGAGGAATACATAACACTTCGCAAATCATATCATATCTTACCATGAAACATAGAAATGAGATGCGATATCGCGTTTTAAGAAGCATTAGAACTCTATCGCTACGATACTTAGACATCTGCAGACGCTATTTCCTAGCAAGGAAGTGTCGCATTTACATTCATTTGAAGTGTAGACGAGGAATACATAACACTTCGCAAATCATATTATATCTTACCATGAAACATAGAAATGAGATGCGATATCGCGTTTTAAGAAGCATTAGAACTCTATTGCTACGATACGTAGAAATCTGCAAACGCTATTTCCTTGCAAGGAAGTGTCGCATTCACATTCATTTGAAGTGTAGACGAGGAATACATAACACTTCGCAAATCATATTATATCTTACCATGAAACATAGAAATGAGATGCGATATCGCGTTTTAAGAAGCATTAGAACTCTATTGCTACGATACGTAGAAATCTGCAAACGCTATTTCCATGCAAGGAAGTGTCGCATTCACATTCATTTGAAGTGTAGACTAGGAATACATAACACTTCGCAAATCATATTATATCTTACCATGAAACATAGGAATGAGATGCGATATCGCGTTTTAAGAAGCATTAGAAAACTATCGCTACGATACCTAGACATCTGCAAACGCTATTTCCTAGCGAGGAAGTGTCGCATTTACATTCATTTGAAGTGTAGACGAGGAATACATAACACTTCGCAAATCGGATTATATCTTACCATGAACCATAGAAATGAGATGCGATATCGCGTTTTAAGATTCATAAGAACTCTATTGCTACGATACGTAGACATCTGCAAACGCTATTTCCTAGCGAGGAAGTGTCGCATTTACATTCATTTGAAGTGTAGACGAGGAATACATAACACTTCGCAAATCATATTATATCTTACCATGAAACATAGAAATGAGATGCGATATCGCGTTTTAAGAAGCATTAGAACTCTATTGCTACGATACGTAGAAATCTGCAGACGCTATGTCCTAGCAAGGAAGTGTCGCATTTACATTCATTTGAATCGTAGACGAGGAATGCATAACACTTCGCAATGAATATTATATCTTATCATGAAACATAGATATGAGATGCAATATCTCATTTTAAGAAGCATTAGAAATCTATTGCTACGATACGTAGATATCTGCAAACGCTATTTCTTTGCAAGGAAGTGTCGCATTTACATTCATTTGAAGTGTAGACGAGGAATACATAACACTTCGCAAATCATATCATATCTTACCATGAAACATAGAAATGAGATGCGATATCGCGTTTTAAGAAGCATTAGAACTCTATCGCTACGATACTTAGACATCTGCAGACGCTATTTCCTAGCAAGGAAGTGTCGCATTTACATTCATTTGAAGTGTAGACGAGGAATACATAACACTTCGCAAATCATATTATATCTTACCATGAAACATAGAAATGAGATGCGATATCGCGTTTTAAGAAGCATTAGAACTCTATTGCTACGATACGCAGACACCTGCAAACGCTATTTCCTAGCGAGGAAGTGTCGCATTTACATTCATTTGAAGTGTAGACGAGGAATACATAACACTTCGCAAATCATATTATATCTTACCATGAAACATAGAAATGAGATGCGATATCGCGTTTTAAGAAGCATTAGAACTCTATCGCTACGATACCTAGACATCTGCAGACGATATTTCCAAGCGAGGAAGTGTCGCATTTACATTCATTTGAAGTGTAGGCGAGGAATACATGACACTTCGCAAATCATATTATATCTTACCATGAAACATAGATATGAGATGCAATATCTCGTTTTAAGAAGCATTTTAACTCTATTGCTTCGATACGTAGACATCTGCAAACGCTATTTCCTTGCAAGGAGGTGTCACATTTACATTCATTTGAAGTGTAAACGAGGAATACATAACAGTTCGCATATCATATTATATCTTACCATGAAACATAGAAATGAAATGCGATATCGCGTTCTAAGAAGCATTAGAACACTATTTCTACGATAGGTAGACATTTGCAAACGCTATTTCCTTGCAAGGAAGTGTGGCATTTACATTCATTTGAAGTGTAGACTAGGAATACATAACACTTCGCAAATCATATTATATCTTACCATGAAACATAGGAATGAGATGCGATATCGCGTTTTAAGAAGCATTAGAAAACTATCGCTACGATACCTAGACATCTGCAAACGCTAATTCCTAGCGAGGAAGTGTCGCATTTACATTCATTTGAAGTGTAGACGAGGAATACATAACACTTCGCAAATCGGATTATATCTTACCATGAACCATAGAAATGAGATGCGATATCGCGTTTTAAGATTCATAAGAACTCTATTGCTACGATACGTAGACATCTGCAAACGCTATTTCCTAGCGAGGAAGTGTCGCATTTACATTCATTTGAAGTGTAGACGAGGAATACATAACACTTCGCAAATCATATTATATCTTACCATGAAACATAGAAATGAGATGCGATATCGCGTTTTAAGATGCATTAGAACTGTATTGCTACGATAGGTAGACATCTGCAAACGCTATTTCTTTGCAAGGAAGTGTGGCATTTACATTCATTTGAAGTGTAGACGAGGAATACATAACACTTCGCAAATCATATTATATCTTACCATGAAACATAGAAATGAGATGCGATATCGCGTTTTAAGAAGCATTAGAACTCTATTGCTACTATAGGTAGACATCTGCAAACGCTGTTTCCTTGCAAGGAAGTGTCGCATTTACATTCATTTGAAGTGCAGACGAGGAATACATAACACTTCGCAAGTCATATTATATCTTACCATGAAACATAGAAATGAGATGCGATATCGCGTATTAAGAATCATTAGAACCCTATCGCTATGATACGTAGACATCTGCAAACGCTATTTCCTTGCAAGGAAGTGTCGCATTTACATTCATTTGAATCGTATACGAGGAATGCATAACACTTCGCAATGAATATTATATCTTATCATGAAACATAGATATGAGATGCAATATCTCACTTTAAGGAGCATTTGAACTCTATTGCTACGATACCTAGACATCTGCAGACGCTATTTCCCAGCAAGGAAGTGTCGCATTTACATTCATTTGAAGTGTAGACGAGGAATACATGACTCTTCGCAAATCATATTATATCTTACCATGAAACATAGAAATGAGATGCGAAATCGCATTTTAAGAAGCATTAGAAGTCTATTGCTACGATACGTAGACATCTGCAAACGCTATTTCTTTGCAAGGCAGTGTCGCATTTACATTCATTTGAAGTGTAGACGAGGAATACATAACACTTCGCAAATCATATTATATCTTACCATGAAACATAGAAATAAGATGCGATATTGCGTTTTAAGAAGCATTAGAAATCTATAGCTACGATACGTAGACATCTGCAGACGCTATGTCCTAGCAAGGAAGTGTCGCATTTACATTCATTTGAATCGTAGACGAGGAATGCATAACACTTCGCAATGAATATTATATCTTATCATGAAACATAGATATGGGATGCAACATCTCGTATTAAGAAGCATTTGAACTCTGTTGCTACGACACCTAGACATCTGGAGACGCTATTTCCTAGCAAGGAAGTGTCGCATTTACATTCATTTGAAGTGTAGACGACGAATACATAACACTTCGCAAATCACATTATATCTTACCATGAAACATAGAAATGAGATGCGATATCGCGTTTTAAGAAGCATTAGAACTCTATCGCTTCGATACCTAGACATCTGCAGACGCTATTTCCTAGCGAGGAAGTGTCGCGTTTACATTCATTTGAAGTGTAGACGAGGAATACATAACACTTCGCAAATCATATTATATCTTACCATGAAACATAGAAATGAGATACGATATCGCGTTGTAAGAATCATAAGAACACTATTGCTACGATACGTAGACATCTGCAAACGCTGTTTCCTTGCAAGGAAGTGTCGCATTTACATTCATTTGAAGTGCAGACGAGGAATACATAACACTTCGCAAGTCATATTATATCTTACCATGAAACATAGAAATGAGATGCGATATCGCGTATTAAGAATCATTAGAACCCTATCGCTATGATACGTAGACATCTGCAAACGCTATTTCCTTGCAAGGAAGTGTCGCATTTACATTCATTTGAATCGTATACGAGGAATGCATAACACTTCGCAATGAATATTATATCTTATCATGAAACATAGATATGAGATGCAATATCTCGCTTTAAGGAGCATTTGAACTCTATTGCTACGATACCTAGACATCTGCAGACGCTATTTCCCAGCAAGGAAGTGTCGCATTTACATTCATTTGAAGTGTAGACGAGGAATACATGACTCTTCGCAAATCATATTATATCTTACCATGAAACATAGAAATGAGATGCGAAATCGCATTTTAAGAAGCATTAGAAGTCTATTGCTACGATACGTAGACATCTGCAAACGCTATTTCTTTGCAAGGAAGTGTCGCATTTACATTCATTTGAAGTGTAGACGAGGAATACATAACACTTCGCAAATCATATTATATCTTACCATGAAACATAGAAATAAGATGCGATATTGCGTTTTAAGAAGCATTAGAAATCTATTGCTACGATACGTAGAAATCTGCAAACGCTATTTCCTTGCAAGGAAGTGTCATATTTACATTCATTTGAAGTGTAGACGAGGAATACATAACACTTCGCAAATCATATTAAATCTTGCAATAAAACATAGAAATGTGATGCGATATCGCGTTTTAAGAAGCATTAGAACACTATTGCTACAATAGGTAGACATTTGCAAACGCTATTTCCTAGCGAGGAAGTGTCGCATTTACATTCATTTGAAGTGTAGACGAGGAATACATAACACTTCGCAAATCATATTATATCTTACCATGAAACATAGAAATGAGATGCGATATCGCGTTTTAAGATGCATTAGAACTGTATTGCTACGATAGGTAGACATCTGCAAACGCTATTTCTTTGCAAGGAAGTGTGGCATTTACATTCATTTGAAGTGTAGACGAGGAATACATAATACTTCGCAAATCGGATTATATCTTACCATGAAACATAGAAATGAGATGCGATATCGTGTTTTAAGATTCATAAGAACTCTATTGCTACGATACGTAGACATCTGCAAACGCTATTTCCTAGCGAGGAAGTGTCGCATTTACATTCATTTGAAGTGTAGACGAGGAATACATAACACTTCGCAAATCATATTATATCTTACCATGAAACATAGAAATGAGATGCGATATCGCGTTTTAAGAAGCATTAGAACTCTATCGCTACGATACCTAGACATCTGCAGACGCTATTTCCTAGCGAGGAAGTGTCGCATTTACATTCATTTGAAGTGTAGACGAGGAATACATGACACTTCGGAAATCATATTATATCTTACCATGAAACATAGAAATGAGATGCGATATCGCGTTTTAAGAAGCATTAGAAATCTATAGCTACGATACGTAGACATCTGCAGACGCTATGTCCTAGCAAGGAAGTGTCGCATTTACATTCATTTGAATCGTAGACGAGGAATGCATAACACTTCGCAATGAATATTATATCTTATCATGAAACATAGATATGAGATGCAATATCTCGTTTTAAGAAGCATTTTAACTCTATTGCTTCGATACGTAGATATCTGCAAACGCTATTTCCTTGCAAGCAGGTGTCGCATTTACATTCTTTTGAAGTGCAGACGAGAAATACATAACACATCGCATATCATATTATATCTTACCATGAAACATAGAAATGAGATGCGATATCGCGTTTTAAGAAGCATTTGAAATCTATTGCTACGATACGTAGACATCTGCAAACGCTATTTCTTTGCAAGGAAGTGTCGCATTTACATTCATTTGAATTGTAGACGTGGAATACACACACTTCGCAAATCATATTATATCTTACCATGAAACATAGAAATGAGTTGCGATATCGCGTTTTAATAAGCATTAGAACTCTACTGCTACGATAGGTAGACATCTGCAAACGCTATTTCCGTGCAAGGAAGTGTCGCATTTACATTCATTTGAAGTGTAGACGAGGAATACATCACACTTCGCAAATCATATTATATCTTACCATGAAACATAGAAATGAGATACGTTATCGCGTTGTAAGAATCATAAGAACACTATTGCTACGATACGTAGACATCTGCAAACGCTATTTCCTTGCAAGGAAGTGTCGCATTTACATTCATTTGAATGGTAGACGAGGAATGCATAACACTTCGCAATGAATATTATATCTTATCATGAAACATAGATATGGGATGCAACATCTCGTATTAAGAAGCATTTGAACTCTGTTGCTACGACACCTAGACATCTGGAGACGCTATTTCCTAGCAAGGAAGTGTCGCATTTACATTCATTTGAAGTGTAGACGACGAATACATAACACTTCGCAAATCACATTATATCTTACCATGAAACATAGAAATGAGATGCGATATCGCGTTTTAAGAAGCATTAGAACTCTATCGCTTCGATACCTAGACATCTGCAGACGCTATTTCCTAGCGAGGAAGTGTCGCGTTTACATTCATTTGAAGTGTAGACGAGGAATACATAACACTTCGCAAATCATATTATATCATACCATGAAACATAGAACTGAGATGCGATATCGCGTTTTAAGAAGCATTAGAACTGTATTGCTACGATAGGTATACATCTACAAACGCTATTTCCTTGCAAGGAAGTGTCGCATTTACATTCACTTGAAGTGTAGACCAGGAATAAATAACACTTTGCAAATCATATTATATCTTACCATGAAACATAGAAATGAGATGCGATATCGCGTTATAAGAAGCATTAGTACTCTATCGCTACGATAACTTAGACATCTGCAGACGCCATTTCCTAGCAAGGAAGTGTCGCATTTACATTCATTTGAATCGTAGACGAGGAATGCATAACACTTCGCAATGAATATTATATCTTATCATGAAACATAGATATGAGATGCAATATCTCGTTTTAAGAAGCATTAGAACACTATTGCTACGATAGGTAGACATTTGTAAACGCTATTTCCTTGCAAGGAAGTGTCATATTTACATTCATTTGAAGTGTAGACGAGGAATACATAACACTTCGCAAATCATATTAAATCTTACCATAAAACATAGAAATGAGATGTGATATCGCGTTTTAAGAATCATAAGAACTCTATTGCTACGATACGTAGACAACTGCAAACGCTATTTCCTTGCAAGGAAGTGTCGCATTTACATTCATTTGAAGTGTAGACGAGGAATACATAACACTTCGCAAATCATATTATATCTTACCATGAAACATAGAAATGAGATGCGATATCGCGTTTTAAGAAGCATTAGAACTCTATTGCTACGATAGGTAGACATCTGCAAACGCTATTTCCTTGCAAGGAAGTGTCGCATTTACATTCATTTGAATCGTAGACGGGGAATGCATAACACTTCGCAAATCATATTACTTCTTGCCATGAAATATAGAAATGAGATGCGATATCGCATTTTAAGAATCATAAGAACTCTATTGCTACGATACGTAGACATCTGCAAGTGCTATTTCCTAGCGAGGAAGTGTCGCATTTACATTCATTTGAAGTGTAGACGAGGAATACATAACACTTCGCAAATCATATTATATCTTACCATGAAACATAGAAATGAGATGCGATATCGCGTTTTAAGATGCATTAGAACTGTATTGCTACGATAGGTAGACATCTGCAAACGCTATTTCTTTGCAAGGAAGTGTGGCATTTACATTCATTTGAAGTGTAGACGAGGAATACATAATACTTCGCAAATCGGATTATATCTTACCATGAAACATAGAAATGAGATGCGATATCGTGTTTTAAGATTCATAAGAACTCTATTGCTACGATACGTAGACATCTGCAAACGCTATTTCCTAGCGAGGAAGTGTCGCATTTACATTCATTTGAAGTGTAGACGAGGAATACATAACACTTCGCAAATCATATTATATCTTACCATGAAACATAGAAATGAGATGCGATATCGCGTTTTAAGAAGCATTAGAACTCTATCGCTACGATACCTAGACATCTGCAGACGCTATTTCCTAGCGAGGAAGTGTCGCATTTACATTCATTTGAAGTGTAGACGAGGAATACATGACACTTCGGAAATCATATTATATCTTACCATGAAACATAGAAATGAGATGCGATATCGCGTTTTAAGAAGCATTAGAAATCTATAGCTACGATACGTAGACATCTGCAGACGCTATGTCCTAGCAAGGAAGTGTCGCATTTACATTCATTTGAATCGTAGACGAGGAATGCATAACACTTCGCAATGAATATTATATCTTATCATGAAACATAGATATGAGATGCAATATCTCGTTTTAAGAAGCATTTTAACTCTATTGCTTCGATACGTAGATATCTGCAAACGCTATTTCCTTGCAAGCAGGTGTCGCATTTACATTCTTTTGAAGTGCAGACGAGAAATACATAACACATCGCATATCATATTATATCTTACCATGAAACATAGAAATGAGATGCGATATCGCGTTTTAAGAAGCATTTGAAATCTATTGCTACGATACGTAGACATCTGCAAACGCTATTTCTTTGCAAGGAAGTGTCGCATTTACATTCATTTGAATTGTAGACGTGGAATACACACACTTCGCAAATCATATTATATCTTACCATGAAACATAGAAATGAGTTGCGATATCGCGTTTTAATAAGCATTAGAACTCTACTGCTACGATAGGTAGACATCTGCAAACGCTATTTCCGTGCAAGGAAGTGTCGCATTTACATTCATTTGAAGTGTAGACGAGGAATACATCACACTTCGCAAATCATATTATATCTTACCATGAAACATAGAAATGAGATACGTTATCGCGTTGTAAGAATCATAAGAACACTATTGCTACGATACGTAGACATCTGCAAACGCTATTTCCTTGCAAGGAAGTGTCGCATTTACATTCATTTGAATGGTAGACGAGGAATGCATAACACTTCGCAATGAATATTATATCTTATCATGAAACATAGATATGGGATGCAACATCTCGTATTAAGAAGCATTTGAACTCTGTTGCTACGACACCTAGACATCTGGAGACGCTATTTCCTAGCAAGGAAGTGTCGCATTTACATTCATTTGAAGTGTAGACGACGAATACATAACACTTCGCAAATCACATTATATCTTACCATGAAACATAGAAATGAGATGCGATATCGCGTTTTAAGAAGCATTAGAACTCTATCGCTTCGATACCTAGACATCTGCAGACGCTATTTCCTAGCGAGGAAGTGTCGCGTTTACATTCATTTGAAGTGTAGACGAGGAATACATAACACTTCGCAAATCATATTATATCATACCATGAAACATAGAACTGAGATGCGATATCGCGTTTTAAGAAGCATTAGAACTGTATTGCTACGATAGGTATACATCTACAAACGCTATTTCCTTGCAAGGAAGTGTCGCATTTACATTCACTTGAAGTGTAGACCAGGAATAAATAACACTTTGCAAATCATATTATATCTTACCATGAAACATAGAAATGAGATGCGATATCGCGTTATAAGAAGCATTAGTACTCTATCGCTACGATAACTTAGACATCTGCAGACGCCATTTCCTAGCAAGGAAGTGTCGCATTTACATTCATTTGAATCGTAGACGAGGAATGCATAACACTTCGCAATGAATATTATATCTTATCATGAAACATAGATATGAGATGCAATATCTCGTTTTAAGAAGCATTAGAACACTATTGCTACGATAGGTAGACATTTGTAAACGCTATTTCCTTGCAAGGAAGTGTCATATTTACATTCATTTGAAGTGTAGACGAGGAATACATAACACTTCGCAAATCATATTAAATCTTACCATAAAACATAGAAATGAGATGTGATATCGCGTTTTAAGAATCATAAGAACTCTATTGCTACGATACGTAGACAACTGCAAACGCTATTTCCTTGCAAGGAAGTGTCGCATTTACATTCATTTGAAGTGTAGACGAGGAATACATAACACTTCGCAAATCATATTATATCTTACCATGAAACATAGAAATGAGATGCGATATCGCGTTTTAAGAAGCATTAGAACTCTATTGCTACGATAGGTAGACATCTGCAAACGCTATTTCCTTGCAAGGAAGTGTCGCATTTACATTCATTTGAATCGTAGACGGGGAATGCATAACACTTCGCAAATCATATTACTTCTTGCCATGAAATATAGAAATGAGATGCGATATCGCATTTTAAGAATCATAAGAACTCTATTGCTACGATACGTAGACATCTGCAAGTGCTATTTCCTTGCAAGGAAGTGTCGCATTTACGTTCATTTGAATCGCAGAAGAGAAATGCATAACACTTCGCAATGAATATTATATCTTATCATGAAACATAGATATGAGATGCAATATCTCGTTTTAAGAATCATTTGAACTCTATTGCTTCGATACCTAGCCATCTGCAGACGCTATTCCCTAGCAAGGAAGTGTCGCATTTACATTCACTTGAAGTGTAGACGAGGAATACATGACACTTCGCAAATCATATTATATCTTACCATGAAACATGGAAATGAGATGCGAAATCGCGTTTTGAGAAGCATTAGAACCCTATCGCTACGATACCTAGACATCTGCAGACGCTATTTCCTTTCAAGGAAGTGTCTCATTTACATTCATTTGAAGTGTAGACGAGGAGTACATAACACTTCGCAAATCGTATTATATCTTACCATGAAACATAGAAGTGAGATGCGATATCGCGTTTTGAGAATCATAAGAACTCTATTGCTACGATACGTAGACATCTGCAAACGCTATTTCCTTGCAAGGATGTGTCGCATTTACATTCATTTGAAATGTAGACGAGGAATATATAACACTTCGCAAATCATATTATATCTTACCATGAAACATAGAAATGAGATGCGATATCGCGTTTTAAGAAGCATTAGAAATCTATTGCTACGATACGTAGACATCTGCAAACGCTATTTCCTAGCGAGGAAGTGTCGCATTCACATTCATTTGAAGTGTAGACTAGGAATACATAACACTTCGCAAATCATATTATATCTTACCATGAAACATAGAAATGAGATGCTATATCGTGTTTTAAGAATCATAAGAACTCTATCGCTACGATACCTAGATATCTGCAGACGCTATTTCCTAGCGAGGAAGTTTCGCATTCACATTCATTTGAAGTGTAGACGAGGAATACATAACACTTCGCAAATCATATTATATCATACCATGAAACATAGAATTGAGATGCGATATCGCGTTTTAAGAAGCATTAGAACTCTATTGCTACGATAGGTATGCATCTACAAACGCTATTTCCTTGCAAGGAAGTGTCGCATTTACATTCATTTGAAGTGTAGACGAGGAATACATAACACTTCGCAAATCATATTATATCTTACCAGGAAACGTAGAAATGAGATGCGATATCGCGTTTTAAGAAGCATTAGAACTCTATCGCTACGATACCTAGACATCTGCAGACGCTATTTCCTAGCGAGGAAGTGTCGCATTTACATTCATTTGAAGTGTAGACGAGGAATACATGACACTTCGGAAATCATATTATATCCTACCATGAAACATAGAAATGAGATGCGATATCGCGTTTTAAGAAGCATTAGAAATCTATTGCTACGATACGTAGACATCTGCAGACGCTATGTCCTAGCAAGGAAGTGTCGCATTTACATTCATTTGAATCGTAGACGAGGAATGCATAACACTTCGCAATGAATATTATATCTTATCATGAAACATAGATATGAGATGCAATATCTCGTTTTAAGAAGCATTTTAACTCTATTG
Source organism: Xylocopa sonorina (assembly GCF_050948175.1). NCBI lineage: Eukaryota > Metazoa > Arthropoda > Insecta > Hymenoptera > Apidae > Xylocopa > Xylocopa sonorina. The sequence goes on from NW_027490330.1 coordinate 112,563, forward strand.
CTTCGATACGTAGATATCTGCAAACGCTACTTCCTTGCAAGCAGGTGTCGCATTTACATTCTTTTGAAGTGCAGACGAGAAATACATAACACATCGCATATCATATTATATCTTACCATGAAACATAGAAATGAGATGCGATATCGCGTTTTAAGAAGCATTAGAACACTATTGCTACGATACCTAGACATCTGCAGACGCTATTTCCTAGCAAGGAAGTGTCGCATTTACATTCATTTGAATCGTAGACGAGGAATGCATAACACTTCGCAATGAATATTATATCTTATCATGAAACACAGATATGAGATGCAATATCTCGTTTTAAGAAGCATTTTAACTCTATTGCTTCGATACGTAGATATCTGCAAACGCTACTTCCTTGCAAGCAGGTGTCGCATTTACATTCTTTTGAAGTGCAGACGAGAAATACATAACACATCGCATATCATATTATATCTTACCATGAAACATAGAAATGAGATGCGATATCGCGTTTTAAGAAGCATTAGAACACTATTGCTACGATACCTAGACATCTGCAGACGCTATTTCCTAGCAAGGAAGTGTCGCATTTACATTCATTTGAAGTGTAGACGAGGAATACATGACACATCGCAAATCATATTATATCTTACCATGAAACATAGAAATGAGATGCGATGTCGCATTTTAAGAAGCATTAGAAATCTATTGCTACGATACGTAGACATCTGCAAACGCTATTTCTTTGCAAGGAAGTGTCGCATTTACATTCATTTGAAGTGTAGACGAGGAATACATAACACTTCGCAAATCATATCATATCTTACCATGAAACATAGAAATGAGATGCGATATCGCGTTTTAAGAAGCATTAGAACTCTATCGCTACGATACTTAGACATCTGCAGACGCTATTTCCTAGCAAGGAAGTGTCGCATTTACATTCATTTGAAGTGTAGACGAGGAATACATAACACTTCGCAAATCATATTATATCTTACCATGAAACATAGAAATGAGATGCGATATCGCGTTTTAAGAAGCATTAGAACTCTATTGCTACGATACGTAGAAATCTGCAACCGCTATTTCCTTGCAAGGAAGTGTCGCATTCACATTCATTTGAAGTGTAGACGAGGAATACATAACACTTCGCAAATCATATTATATCTTACCATGAAACATAGAAATGAGATGCGATATCGCGTTTTAAGAAGCATTAGAACTCTATTGCTACGATACGTAGAAATCTGCAAACGCTATTTCCATGCAAGGAAGTGTCGCATTCACATTCATTTGAAGTGTAGACTAGGAATACATAACACTTCGCAAATCATATTATATCTTACCATGAAACATAGGAATGAGATGCGATATCGCGTTTTAAGAAGCATTAGAAAACTATCGCTACGATACCTAGACATCTGCAAACGCTATTTCCTAGCGAGGAAGTGTCGCATTTACATTCATTTGAAGTGTAGACGAGGAATACATAACACTTCGCAAATCGGATTATATCTTACCATGAACCATAGAAATGAGATGCGATATCGCGTTTTAAGATTCATAAGAACTCTATTGCTACGATACGTAGACATCTGCAAACGCTATTTCCTAGCGAGGAAGTGTCGCATTTACATTCATTTGAAGTGTAGACGAGGAATACATAACACTTCGCAAATCATATTATATCTTACCATGAAACATAGAAATGAGATGCGATATCGCGTTTTAAGATGCATTAGAACTGTATTGCTACGATAGGTAGACATCTGCAAACGCTATTTCTTTGCAAGGAAGTGTGGCATTTACATTCATTTGAAGTGTAGACGAGGAATACATAACACTTCGCAAATCATATTATATCTTACCATGAAACATAGAAATGAGATGCGATATCGCGTTTTAAGAAGCATTAGAACTCTATTGCTACGATACGTAGAAATCTGCAGACGCTATGTCCTAGCAAGGAAGTGTCGCATTTACATTCATTTGAATCGTAGACGAGGAATGCATAACACTTCGCAATGAATATTATATCTTATCATGAAACATAGATATGAGATGCAATATCTCATTTTAAGAAGCATTAGAAATCTATTGCTACGATACGTAGACATCTGCAAACGCTATTTCTTTGCAAGGAAGTGTCGCATTTACATTCATTTGAAGTGTAGACGAGGAATACATAACACTTCGCAAATCATATCATATCTTACCATGAAACATAGAAATGAGATGCGATATCGCGTTTTAAGAAGCATTAGAACTCTATCGCTACGATACTTAGACATCTGCAGACGCTATTTCCTAGCAAGGAAGTGTCGCATTTACATTCATTTGAAGTGTAGACGAGGAATACATAACACTTCGCAAATCATATTATATCTTACCATGAAACATAGAAATGAGATGCGATATCGCGTTTTAAGAAGCATTAGAACTCTATTGCTACGATACGCAGACACCTGCAAACGCTATTTCCTAGCGAGGAAGTGTCGCATTTACATTCATTTGAAGTGTAGACGAGGAATACATAACACTTCGCAAATCATATTATATCTTACCATGAAACATAGAAATGAGATGCGATATCGCGTTTTAAGAAGCATTAGAACTCTATCGCTACGATACCTAGACATCTGCAGACGATATTTCCAAGCGAGGAAGTGTCGCATTTACATTCATTTGAAGTGTAGGCGAGGAATACATGACACTTCGCAAATCATATTATATCTTACCATGAAACATAGACATGAGATGCAATATCTCGTTTTAAGAAGCATTTTAACTCTATTGCTTCGATACGTAGACATCTGCAAACGCTATTTCCTTGCAAGGAGGTGTCGCATTTACATTCATTTGAAGTGTAAACGAGGAATACATAACAGTTCGCATATCATATTATATCTTACCATGAAACATAGAAATGAAATGCGATATCGCGTTCTAAGAAGCATTAGAACACTATTTCTACGATAGGTAGACATTTGCAAACGCTATTTCCTTGCAAGGAAGTGTGGCATTTACATTCATTTGAAGTGTAGACTAGGAATACATAACACTTCGCAAATCATATTATATCTTACCATGAAACATAGGAATGAGATGCGATATCGCGTTTTAAGAAGCATTAGAAAACTATCGCTACGATACCTAGACATCTGCAAACGCTAATTCCTAGCGAGGAAGTGTCGCATTTACATTCATTTGAAGTGTAGACGAGGAATACATAACACTTCGCAAATCGGATTATATCTTACCATGAACCATAGAAATGAGATGCGATATCGCGTTTTAAGATTCATAAGAACTCTATTGCTACGATACGTAGACATCTGCAAACGCTATTTCCTAGCGAGGAAGTTTCGCATTTACATTCATTTGAAGTGTAGACGAGGAATACATAACACTTCGCAAATCATATTATATCTTACCATGAAACATAGAAATGAGATGCGATATCGCGTTTTAAGATGCATTAGAACTGTATTGCTACGATAGGTAGACATCTGCAAACGCTATTTCTTTGCAAGGAAGTGTGGCATTTACATTCATTTGAAGTGTAGACGAGGAATACATAACACTTCGCAAATCATATTATATCTTACCACGAAACATAGAAATGAGATGCGATATCGCGTTTTAAGAAGCATTAGAACTCTATTGCTACTATAGGTAGACATCTGCAAACGCTGTTTCCTTGCAAGGAAGTGTCGCATTTACATTCATTTGAAGTGCAGACGAGGAATACATAACACTTCGCAAGTCATATTATATCTTACCATGAAACATAGAAATAAGATGCGATATTGCGTTTTAAGAAGCATTAGAAATCTATTGCTACGATACGTAGAAATCTGCAAACGCTATTTCCTTGCAAGGAAGTGTCATATTTACATTCATTTGAAGTGTAGACGAGGAATACATAACACTTCGCAAATCATATTAAATCTTGCAATAAAACATAGAAATGAGATGCGATATCGCGTTTTAAGAAGCATTAGAACACTATTGCTACAATAGGTAGACATTTGCAAACGCTATTTCCTAGCGAGGAAGTGTCGCATTTACATTCATTTGAAGTGTAGACGAGGAATACATAACACTTCGCAAATCATATTATATCTTACCATGAAACATAGAAATGAGATGCGATATCGCGTTTTAAGAAGCATTAGAACACTATTGCTACGATAGGTAGACATTTGCAAACGCTATTTCCTAGCGAGGAAGTGTCGCATTTACATTCATTTGAAGTGTAGACGAGGAATACATAACACTTCGCAAATCATATTATATCTTACCATGAAACATAGAAATGAGATGCGATATCGCGTTTTAAGATGCATTAGAACTGTATTGCTACGATAGGTAGACATCTGCAAACGCTATTTCTTTGCAAGGAAGTGTGGCATTTACATTCATTTGAAGTGTAGACGAGGAATACATAATACTTCGCAAATCGGATTATATCTTACCATGAAACATAGAAATGAGATGCGATATCGTGTTTTAAGATTCATAAGAACTCTATTGCTACGATACGTAGACATCTGCAAACGCTATTTCCTAGCGAGGAAGTGTCGCATTTACATTCATTTGAAGTGTAGACGAGGAATACATAACACTTCGCAAATCATATTATATCTTACCATGAAACATAGAAATGAGATGCGATATCGCGTTTTAAGAAGCATTAGAACTCTATCGCTACGATACCTAGACATCTGCAGACGCTATTTCCTAGCGAGGAAGTGTCGCATTTACATTCATTTGAAGTGTAGACGAGGAATACATGACACTTCGGAAATCATATTATATCTTACCATGAAACATAGAAATGAGATGCGATATCGCGTTTTAAGAAGCATTAGAAATCTATAGCTACGATACGTAGACATCTGCAGACGCTATGTCCTAGCAAGGAAGTGTCGCATTTACATTCATTTGAATCGTAGACGAGGAATGCATAACACTTCGCAATGAATATTATATCTTATCATGAAACATAGATATGAGATGCAATATCTCGTTTTAAGAAGCATTTTAACTCTATTGCTTCGATACGTAGATATCTGCAAACGCTATTTCCTTGCAAGCAGGTGTCGCATTTACATTCTTTTGAAGTGCAGACGAGAAATACATAACACATCGCATATCATATTATATCTTACCATGAAACATAGAAATGAGATGCGATATCGCGTTTTAAGAAGCATTTGAAATCTATTGCTACGATACGTAGACATCTGCAAACGCTATTTCTTTGCAAGGAAGTGTCGCATTTACATTCATTTGAATTGTAGACGTGGAATACACACACTTCGCAAATCATATTATATCTTACCATGAAACATAGAAATGAGTTGCGATATCGCGTTTTAATAAGCATTAGAACTCTACTGCTACGATAGGTAGACATCTGCAAACGCTATTTCCGTGCAAGGAAGTGTCGCATTTACATTCATTTGAAGTGTAGACGAGGAATACATCACACTTCGCAAATCATATTATATCTTACCATGAAACATAGAAATGAGATACGATATCGCGTTGTAAGAATCATAAGAACACTATTGCTACGATACGTAGACATCTGCAAACGCTATTTCCTTGCAAGGAAGTGTCGCATTTACATTCATTTGAATGGTAGACGAGGAATGCATAACACTTCGCAATGAATATTATATCTTATCATGAAACATAGATATGGGATGCAACATCTCGTATTAAGAAGCATTTGAACTCTGTTGCTACGACACCTAGACATCTGGAGACGCTATTTCCTAGCAAGGAAGTGTCGCATTTACATTCATTTGAAGTGTAGACGACGAATACATAACACTTCGCAAATCACATTATATCTTACCATGAAACATAGAAATGAGATGCGATATCGCGTTTTAAGAAGCATTAGAACTCTATCGCTACGATACCTAGACATCTGCAGACGCTATTTCCTAGCGAGGAAGTGTCGCGTTTACATTCATTTGAAGTGTAGACGAGGAATACATAACACTTCGCAAATCATATTATATCATACCATGAAACATAGAACTGAGATGCGATATCGCGTTTTAAGAAGCATTAGAACTGTATTGCTACGATAGGTATACACCTACAAACGCTATTTCCTTGCAAGGAAGTGTCGCATTTACATTCACTTGAAGTGTAGACCAGGAATAAATAACACTTTGCAAATCATATTATATCTTACCATGAAACATAGAAATGAGATGCGATATCGCGTTTTAAGAAGCATTAGTACTCTATCGCTACGATAACTTAGACATCTGCAGACGCCATTTCCTAGCAAGGAAGTGTCGCATTTACATTCATTTGAATCGTAGACGAGGAATGCATAACACTTCGCAATGAATATTATATCTTATCATGAAACATAGATATGAGATGCAATATCTCGTTTTAAGAAGCATTAGAACACTATTGCTACGATAGGTAGACATTTGTAAACGCTATTTCCTTGCAAGGAAGTGTCATATTTACATTCATTTGAAGTGTAGACGAGGAATACATAACACTTCGCAAATCATATTAAATCTTACCATAAAACATAGAAATGAGATGTGATATCGCGTTTTAAGAATCATAAGAACTCTATTGCTACGATACGTAGACAACTGCAAACGCTATTTCCTTGCAAGGAAGTGTCGCATTTACATTCATTTGAAGTGTAGACGAGGAATACATAACACTTCGCAAATCATATTATATCTTACCATGAAACATAGAAATGAGATGCGATATCGCGTTTTAAGAAGCATTAGAACTCTATTGCTACGATAGGTAGACATCTGCAAACGCTATTTCCTTGCAAGGAAGTGTCGCATTTACATTCATTTGAATCGTAGACGGGGAATGCATAACACTTCGCAAATCATATTACTTCTTGCCATGAAATATAGAAATGAGATGCGATATCGCATTTTAAGAATCATAAGAACTCTATTGCTACGATACGTAGACATCTGCAAGTGCTATTTCCTTGCAAGGAAGTGTCGCATTTACGTTCATTTGAATCGCAGACGAGGAATGCATAACACTTCGCAATGAATATTATATCTTATCATGAAACATAGATATGAGATGCAATATCTCGTTTTAAGAATCATTTGAACTCTATTGCTTCGATACCTAGACATCTGCAGACGCTATTCCCTAGCAAGGAAGTGTCGCATTTACATTCACTTGAAGTGTAGACGAGGAATACATGACACTTCGCAAATCATATTATATCTTACCATGAAACATGGAAATGAGATGCGAAATCGCGTTTTGAGAAGCATTAGAACCCTATCGCTACGATACCTAGACATCTGCAGACGCTATTTCCTTTCAAGGAAGTTTCTCATTTACATTCATTTGAAGTGTAGACGAGGAGTACATAACTCTTCGCAAATCGTATTATATCTTACCATGAAACATAGAAGTGAGATGCGATATCGCGTTTTGAGAATCATAAGAACTCTATTGCTACGATACGTAGACATCTGCAAACGCTATTTCCTTGCAAGGATGTGTCGCATTTACATTCATTTGAAATGTAGACGAGGAATATATAACACTTCGCAAATCATATTATATCTTACCATGAAACATAATAATGAGATGCGATATCGCGTTTTAAGAAGCATTAGAAATCTATTGCTACGATACGTAGACATCTGCAAACGCTATTTCCTAGCGAGGAAGTGTCGCATTCACATTCATTTGAAGTGTAGACTAGGAATACATAACACTTCGCAAATCATATTATATCTTACCATGAAACATAGAAATGAGATGCTATATCGTGTTTTAAGAATCATAAGAACTCTATCGCTACGATACCTAGATATCTGCAGACGCTATTTCCTAGCGAGGAAGTGCCGCATTTACATTCATTTGAAGTGTAGACGACGAATACATAACACTTCGCAAATCACATTATATCTTACCATGAAACATAGAAATGAGATGCGATATCGCGTTTTAAGAAGCATTAGAAATCTATTGCTACGATACGTAGACATCTGCAAACGGTATTTCCTAGCGAGGAAGTGTCGTATTTACATTCATTTGAAGTGTAGACGAGGAATTCATAACACTTCGCAAATCATATTATATCATACCATGAAACATAGAATTGAGATGCGACATCGCGTTTTAAGAAGCATTTGAACTCTATTGCTACGACACCTAGACATCTGCAGACGCTATTTCCTAGCAAGGAAGTGACGCATTTACATTCATTTGAATCGTAGACAAGGAATGCATAACACTTCGCAATGCATATTATATCTCATCATGAAACATAGATATGAGATGCAATATCTCGTTTTAAGAAGCATTAGAACTCTATCGCTACGATACCTAGACATCTGCAGACGCTATTTCCTAGCGAGGAAGTGTCGCATTTACATTCATTTGAAGTGTAGACGAGGAATACATAACACATCGCAAATCATATTATATCTTACCATGAACTATAGAAACGAGATGCGATATCGCGTTTTAAGAATCATAAGAACTCTATTGCTACGATACGTAGACATCTGCAAACGCTATTTCCTAGCGAGGAAGTTTCGCATTCACATTCATTTGAAGTGTAGACGAGGAATACATAACACTTCGCAAATCATATTATATCATACCATGAAACATAGAATTGAGATGCGATATCGCGTTTTAAGAAGCATTAGAACTCTATTGCTACGATAGGTATGCATCTACAAACGCTATTTCCTTGCAAGAAAGTGTCGCATTTACATTCATTTGAAGTGCGGACGAGGAATACATAACACTTCGCAAATCATATTATATCTTACCATGAAACATAGAAATGAGATGCGATATCGCGTTTTAAGAAGCATTAGTACTCTATCGCTACGATAACTTAGACATCTGCAGACGCTATTTCCTAGCGAGGAAGTGTCGCGTTTACATTCATTTGAAGTGTGGACGAGGAATACATAACACTTCGCAAATCATATTATATCATACCATGAAACATAGAATTGGGATGCGATATCGCGTTTTAAGAAGCATTAGAACTGTATTGCTACGATAGGTATACATCTACAAACGCTATTTCCTTGCAAGGAAGTGTCGCATTTACATTCATTTGAAGTGTAGACCAGGAATAAATAACACTTTGCAAATCATATTATATCTTACCATGAAACATAGAAATGAGATGCGATATCGCGTTTTAAGAAGCATTAGTACTCTATCGCTACGATAACTTAGACATCTGCAGACGCTATTTCCAAGGAAGGAAGTGTCGCATTTACATTCATTTGAATCGTAGACGAGGAATGCATAACACTTCGCAATGAATATTATATCTTATCATGAAACATAGATATGAGATGCAATATCTCGTTTTAAGAAGCATTTTAACTCTATTGCTTCGATACGTAGATATCTGCAAACGCTATTTCCTTGCAAGCAGGTGTCGCATTTACATTCTTTTGAAGTGCAGACGAGAAATACATAACACATCGCATATCATATTATATCTTACCATGAAACATAGAAATGAGATGCGATATCGCGTTTTAAGAAGCATTAGAACACTATTGCTACGATAGGTAGACATTTGTAAACGCTATTTCCTTGCAAGGAAGTGTCATGTTTACATTCATTTGAAGTGTAGACGAGGAATACATAACACTTCGCAAATCATATTAAATCTTACCATAAAACATAGAAATGAGATGTGATATCGCGTTTTAAGAATCATAAGAACTCTATTGCTACGATACGTAGACAACTGCAAACGCTATTTCCTTGCAAGGAAGTGTCGCATTTACATTCATTTGAAGTGTAGACGAGGAATACATAACACTTCGCAAATCATATTATATCTTACCATGAAACATAGAAATGAGATGCGATATCGCGTTTTAAGAAGCATTAGAACTCTATTGCTACGATAGGTAGACATCTGCAAACGCTATTTCCTTGCAAGGAAGTGTCGCATTTACATTCATTTGAATCGTAGACGGGGAATGCATAACACTTCGCAAATCATATTATATCTTGCCATGAAATATAGAAATGAGATGCGATATCGCATTTTAAGAATCATAAGAACTCTATTGCTACGATACGTAGACATCTGCAAGTGCTATTTCCTTGCAAAGAAGTGTCGCATTTACGTTCCTTTGAATCGCAGACGAGGAATGCATAACACTTCGCAATGAATATTATATCTTATCATGAAACATAGATATGAGATGCAATATCTCGTTTTAAGAATCATTTGAACTCTATTGCTTCGATACCTGGACATCTGCAGACGCTATTCCCTAGCAGGGAAGTGTCGCATTTACATTCACTTGAAGTGTAGACGAGGAATACATGACACTTCGCAAATCATATTATATCTTACCATGAAACATGGAAATGAGATGCGAAATCGCGTTTTGAGAAGCATTAGAACCCTATCGCTACGATACCTAGACATCTGCAGACGCTATTTCCTTTCAAGGAAGTGTCTCATTTACATTCATTTGAAGTGTAGACGAGGAGTACATAACACTTCGCAAATCATATTATATCTTACCATGAAACATAGAAGTGAGATGCGATATCGCGTTTTGAGAATCATAAGAACTCTATTGCTACGATATGTAGACATCTGCAAACGCTATTTCCTTGCAAGGATGTGTCGCATTTACATTCATTTGAAATGTAGACGAGGAATATATAACACTTCGCAAATCATATTATATCTTACCATGAAACATAGAAATGAGATGCGATATCGCGTTTTAAGAAGCATTAGAAATCTATTGCTACGATACGTAGACATCTGCAAACGCTATTTCCTAGCGAGGAAGTGTCGCATTCACATTCATTTGAAGTGTAGACTAGGAATACATAACACTTCGCAAATCATATTATATCTTACCATGAAACATAGAAATGAGATGCTATTTCGCGTTTTAAGAATCATAAGAACTCTATCGCTACGATACCTAGATATCTGCAGACGCTATTTCCTAGCGAGGAAGTGCCGCATTTACATTCATTTGAAGTGTAGACGACGAATACATAACACTTCGCAAATCACATTATATCTTACCATGAAACATAGAAATGAGATGCGATATCGCGTTTTAAGAAGCATTAGAACTCTATCGCTACGATACCTAGACATCTGCAGACGCTATTTCCTAGCGAGGAAGTGTCGCATTTACATTCATTTGAAGTGTAGACGAGGAATACATAACACTTCGCAAATCATATTATATCATACCATGAAACATAGAATTGAGATGCGATGTCGCGTTTTAAGAAGCATTTGAACTCTATTGCTACGACACCTAGACATCTGCAGACGCTATTTCCTAGCAAGGAAGTGTCGCATTCACATTCATTTGAAGTGTAGACGAGGAATACATAGGGCTTCGCAAATCATATTATATCTTACCATGAAACATAGAATTGAGATGCGATATCGCGTTTTAAGAAGCATTAGAACTCTATTGCTACGATACGTAGACACCTGCAAACGCTATTTCCTAGCGAGGAAGTGTCGCATTTACATTCATTTGAAGTGTAGACGAGGAATACATAACACATCGCAAATCATATTATATCTTACCATGAACCATAGAAACGAGATGCGATATCGCGTTTTAAGAATCATAAGAACTCTATTGCTACGATACGTAGACATCTGCAAACGCTATTTCCTAGCGAGGAAGTTTCGCATTCACATTCATTTGAAGTGTAGACGAGGAATACATAACACTTCGCAAATCATATTATATCATACCATGAAACATAGAATTGAGATGCGATATCGCGTTTTAAGAAGCATTAGAACTCTATTGCTACGATAGGTATGCATCTACAAACGCTATTTCCTTGCAAGAAAGTGTCGCATTTACATTCATTTGAAGTGCGGACGAGGAATACATAACACTTCGCAAATCATATTATATCTTACCATGAAACATAGAAATGAGATGCGATATCGCGTTTTAAGAAGCATTAGTACTCTATCGCTACGATAACTTAGACATCTGCAGACGCTATTTCCTAGCAAGGAAGTGTCGCATTTACATTCACTTGAAGTGTAGACGAGGAATACATAACACTTCGCAAATCATATTATATCTTACCATGAACCATAGAAATGAGATGCGATATCGCGTTTTAAGAAGCATTAGAAATCTATTGCTACGATACGTAGACATCTGCAAACGCTATTCCTTTGAAAGGAAGTGTCGCATTTACATTCATTTGAAGTGTAGACGAGGAATATATAACACATCGCAAATCATATTATATCTTACCATGAACCATAGAAATGAGATGCGATATCGCGTTTTAAGAATCAGAAGAACACTATTGCTACGATACGTAGACATCTGCAAACGCTATTTCCTAGCGAGGAAGTGTCGTATTCACATTCATTTGAAGTGTAGACGAGGAATACATAACACTTCGCAAATCATATTATATATTACCATGAAACATAGAAATGAGATGCGATATCGCGTTTTAAGAATCACAAGAACTCTATTGCTACGATACGTAGACATCTGCAAACGCTATTACCTTGCAAGGAAGTGTCGCGTTTACATTCATTTGAAGTGTAGACGAGGAATACATAACACTTCGCAAATCATATTACATCTTACCATGAAACATAGAAATGAGATGCGATATCGCGACTTAAGAAGCATTAGAACTCTATTGCTACGATAGGCAGATATCTGCAAACGCCATTTCCTTGCAAGGAAGTGTCGCATTTACATACATTTGAAGTGTAGGCGAGGAATACATAATACTTCGTAAATCGTGTTATATCTTACCATGAAACATAGAATTGAGATGCGATATCGCGTTTTAAGAAGCATTAGAACTCTATTGCTACGATAGCTAGACATCTGCAGACGCTATTTCCTACCAAGGAAGTGTCGCATTTACATTCATTTGAAGTGTACACGAGGAATACATAACACTTCGCAAATCATATTATATCTTACCATGAAACATAGAAATGAGATGCGATATCGCGTTTCAAGAAGCATTAGAACACTATTGCTACGATAGGCAGATATCTGCAAACGCTATTTCCTTGCAAGGAAGTGTCGCATTTACATTCATTTGAAGTGTAGGCGAGGAATACATAACACTTCGCAATTCGTGTTATATCTTACCATGAAACATAGAAATGAGATGCGATATCGCGTTTTAAGTATCATAAGGACTCTATTGTTACGATACGTAGACATCTGCAAACGCTATTTCCTTGGAAGGAAGTGTCGCATTTACGTTCGTTTGAATCGCAGACGAGGAATGCATAACACTTCGCAATGAATATTATATCTTATCATGAAACATAGATATGAGATGCAATATCTCGTTTTAAGAAGCATTTGAACTCTATTGCTTCGATACGTAGGCATCTGCAAACGCTATTTCCTTGTAAGGAAGTGTCGCACTTACATTCATTTGAAGTGTAGGCGAGGAATACATAACACTTCGCAAATCATATTATATCTTACCGTGAAACATAGAAATGAGATGCGATATCGCGTTTTAAGAAGCATTAGAAATCTATTGCTACGATACGTAGACATCTGCAAACGCAATTTCCTTGCTAGGAAGTGTTGCATTTGCATTCATTTGAAGTGTAGACGAGGAATACATGACACTTCGCAAATCATATTATATCATACCATGAAACATGGAAATGAGATGCGATATCGCGTTTTAAGAAGCATTAGGTACCTGTTGCTACGATACGTAGGCATCTGCAAACACTATTTCTTTGCAAGGATGTATAGCATTTACATTCATTTGAAGTGTAGACGAGGAATACATAACACTTCGCAAATCATATTATATCTTACCATGAAACATTGGAATGAGATGCGATATCGCGCTTTAAGAAGCATTAGAACACTATTGCTACGAGAGCTAGACATCTGCAAACGCTATTTCCTGGCAAGGAAGTGTCGCATTTACATTCATTTGAAGTGTAGAGGAGGAGTACATAACATTTCGCAAATCATATTACATCTTACCATGAAACATAGAAATGAGATGCGATATCGCGTTTTAAGAAGCATTAGAACTCTATTGCTACGATACATAGACATCTGGAAACGCTATTTCCTAGCAAGGAAGTGTCGTATTTACATTCATTTGAAGTGTAGACTAGGAATACATGACACTTCGCAAATCATATTATATCTTACCATGAAACATTGGAATGAGATGCGATATCGCGCTTTAAGAAGCATTAGAAATCTATTGCTACGATACGTAGACATCTGCAAACGCTATTTCCTAGCGAGGAAATGCCGCATTCACATTCATTTGAAGTGTAGACGAGGAATACATGACACTTCGCAAATTATATTATATCTTACCCTGAAACATAGAAATGAGATGCGATAACGCGTTCTAAGTAACATAAGATCTCCATTGCTACGATACGTAGACATCTGCAAACGCTATTTCCTTGCAAGGAAGTGTCGCATTTTCATTCATTTGAATCGTAGACGAGGAATGCATAACACTTCGCAATGAATATTATATCTTATCATGAAACATAGATATGAGATGCAATATCTGGTTTTAAGAAGCATTTGAACTCAATTGCTACGATACCTAGACAACTGCAGACGCTATTTCCTAGCAAGGAAGTGTCGCATTTACATTCGTTTGAAGTGTAGACGAGGAATACATGACACTTCGCAAATCATATAATATCTTACCATGAAACATAGAAATGAGATGCGATATCGCGTTTTAAGAAGCATTAGAAATCTATTGCTACGATACGTAGACATCTGCAAACGCAATTTCCTTGCTAGGAAGTGTCGCATTTTCATTCATTTGAAGTGTAGACGAGGAATACATGACACTTCGCAAATCATATTATATCTTACCATGAAACATAGAAATGAAATGCGAAATCGCGTTTTAAGAAGCATTAGGTATCTATTGCTACGATACGTAGGCATCAGCAAACGCTGTTTCTTTGCTAGGAAGTGTCGCATTTACATTCATTTGAAGTGTAGAGGAGGAGTACATAACACTTCGCAAATCATATTATATCTTACCATGAAACATAGAAATGAAATGCGATATCGCGTTTTAAGAAGCATTAGGTATCTGTTGCTACGATACGTAGGCATCTGCAAACGCTATTTCTTTGCAAGGAAGTGTCGCATTTACATTCATTTGAAGTGTAGACGAGGAATACATAACACTTCGCAAATCATATTATATCTTACCATGGAACATAGAAATGAGATGCGATGTCGCGTTTTAAGAAGCATTAGAAAGCTATTGCTACGATACCTAGACATCTGCAATCGTTATTTCCTTGCAAGGAAGTGTCGCATTTACATTCATTTGAAGTGTAGACGAGGAATACATGACACTTCGCAAATCATATTGTATCTTACCATGAACCATAGAAATGAGATGCGATATCGCGTTTTAAGAAGCATTAGAACTCTATTGCTACGATACGTAGACATCTGCAAACGCTATTTCCTAGCAAGGAAGTGTCGCATTTACATTCATTTGAAGTGTAGACGAGGAATACATGACACTTCGCAAATCATATTATATCTTACCATGAAACATAGAAATGAGATGCGATATCGCGTTTTAAGAAGCATTGGAAAGCTATTGCTACGATACGTAGACATCTGCAAACGCTATTTCCTAGCGAGGAAGTATCGCATTCACATTCATTTGAAGTGTAGACGAGGAATACATAACACTTCGCCAATCATGTTATATCTTACCATGAAACATAGAAATGAGATGCGATATCGCGTTTTAAGAATCATATGAACTCTATTGCTACGATACGTAGACATCTGCAATCGTTGTTTCCTTGCAAGGAAGAGTCGCATTTACTTTCACTTGAATCGTAGACGAGGAATGCATGACACTTCGCAATGAATATTACATCTTACCATGCAACATAGAAATGAGATGCGATATCGCCCTTTAAGAAGCATTAGAAATCTATTGCTACGATACGTAGACATTTGCAAACGCTATTTCCTTGCAAGGAAGTGTCACATTTACATTCATTTGAATCGTAGACTAGGAATGCATAATACTTCGCAATGAATATTATATTTTATCATGAAACATAGATATGAGATGCAATATCTCGTTTTAAGAAGCATTTGAACTCAATTGCTACGATACCTAGACATCTGCAGACGCTATTTCCTTGCAAGGAAGTGTCGCATTTACATTCATTTGAAGTGTAGACGGGGAATACATGACACTTCGCAAATCATATTATATCCTACCATGAAACATAGAAATGAGATGCGATATCGCGTTTTAAGAAGCATTAGAACTCTATTGCTACGATACCTAGATATCTGCAGACGCTATTTCCTAGCAAGGAAGTGTCGCATTTACATTCATTTGAAGTGTAGACGAGGAATACATGACACTTCGCAAATCATATTATATCTTACCATGAACATAGAAATGAGATGCGATATCGCGTTTTAAGAATCATATGAACTCTATTGCTACGATACGTAGACATCTGCAATCGTTATTTCCTTGCAAGGAATTGTCGCATTTACTTTCATTTGAATCGTAGACGAGGAATGCATAACACTTCGCAATGAATATTATATCTTATCATGAAACATAGATATGAGATGCAATATCTCGTTTTAAGAAGCATTTGAACTCTATTGCTACGATACGTAGGCATCTGCAAACGCTATTTCCTAGCGAGGAAGTATCGCATTCACATTCATTTGAAGTGTAGACGAGGAATTACATAACACTTCCCAAATCATGTTATATCTTACCATGAAACATAGAAATGAGATGCGATATCGCGTTTTAAGAATCATAAGAACTCTATTGCTTCGATACTTAGACATCTGGAAACGCTATTTCCTTGCAAGGAAGTGTCGCATTTACATTCATTTGTAAGTGTAGACGAGAATACATAACACTTCGCAAATCATATTATATCTTACCATGAAACATAGAAATGAGATGTGATATCGTGTTTTAGGAAGCATTACAACTCTATTGCTACGATACCCAGACATCTGCAGACGCTATTTCCTAGCAAGGAAGTGTCGCATTTACATTCCTTTGAATTGTAGACGAGGAATATATGACACTTCGCAAATCAATTAATTCTTACCATGAAACATAGAAATGAGATGCGATCTCGCGTTTTAAGAAGCATTAGAACTCTATTGCTACGATACCTAGATATCTGCAGACGCTATTTCCTAGCAAGGAAGTGTCGCATTTACATTCATTTGAAGTGTAGACGAGGAATACATGACACTTCGCAAATCATATTATATCTTACCATGAAACATAGAAATGAGATGCGATCACGCGTTTTAAGAAGCATCATAAAGCTATTGCTACGATACGTAGAAACCTGCAAACGCTATTTCCTAGCGAGGAAGTATCGCATTCACATTCATTTGAAGTGTAGACGAGGAATACATAACACTTCGCAAATCATGTTATATCTTACCATGAAACATAGAAATGAGATGCGATTTTGCGTTTTAAGAAGCATTAGAACTCTATCGCTGCGATACCTAGACATCTGCAGACGCTATTTCCTAGCAAGGAAGTGTCGCATTTACATTCATTTGAAGTGTAGGCGAGGAATACATGACACCTCGCAAGTCATATTATATCTTACCATGAAACATAGAAATGAGATGCGACATCGCGTATTAAGAAGCATTAGAACTCTATTGCTACGATACCTAGACACCTGCAAACGCTATTTCCTAGCGAGGAAGTGTCGCATTTACATTCATTTGAAGTGTAGACGAGGAATACATAACACTTCGCAAATCATATTATATCTTACCATGAAGCATAGAAATGAGATGCGATATCGCGTTTTAAGAAGCATTAGAACTCTATCGCTACGATACCTAGACATCTGCAGACGATATTTCCAAGCGAGGAAGTGTCGCATTTACATTCATTTGAAGTGTAGGTGAGGAATACATGACACTTCGCAAATCATATTATATCTTACCATGAAACATAGAAATGAGATGCGATATCGCGTTTTTAGAAGCATTAGAAATCTATTGCTACGATACCTAGACATCTGCAGACGCTATTTCCTTGCAAGGAAGTGTCGCATTTACATTCATTTGAATCGTAGACGAGGATTGCATAACACTTCGCAATGAATATTATATCTTATCATGAAACATAGATATGAGATGCAATATCTTGTTTTAAGAAGCATTTGAACTCTATTTCTTCGATACGTAGACATCTGCAAACGCTATTTCCTTGCAAGGAAGTGTCGCATTTACATTCATGTGAAGCGTAGACGAAGAGTACATAACACTTTGCAAATAATATTATATCTTACCATGAAACATAGAAATGAGATGCGATATCGCGTTTTAAGAAGCATTAGAACTCTATTGCTACGATAGGTAGACATCTGCAAACGCTATTTCCTAGCGAGGAAATGTCGCATTCACATTCATTTGAAGTGTAGACGAGGAATACATGACACTTCGCAAATCATATTATATCTTACCATGAAACATAGAAATGAGATGCGATATCGCGTTTTAAGTTACATAAGAACGCCACTGCTACGATACGTAGACATTTGCAAACGCTATTTCCTTGCAAGGAAGTGTCACTTTTACATTCATTTGAATCCTAGACTAGGAATGCATAATACTTCGCAATGAATATTATATCTTATCATCAAACATAGATATGAGATGCAATATCTCGTTTTAAGAAGCATTTGAACTCAATTGCTACGATACCTAGACAACTGCAGACGCTATTTCCTAGCAAGGAAGTGTCGCACTTACATTCATTTGAAGTGTAGACGAGGAATACATGACACTTCGCAAATCATATTATATCTTACCATGAAACATAGAAATGAGATGCGATATCGCGTTTTATGAAGCATTAGAAATCTATTGCTACGATACGTAGACATCTGCAAACGCAATTTCCTTGCTAGGAAGTGTCGCATTTGCATTCATTTGAAGTGTAGACGAGGAATACATGACACTTCGCAAATCATATTATATCATACCATGAAACATAGAAATGAGATGCGATATCGCGTTTTAGGAAGCATTAGGTACCTGTTGCTACGATACGTAGGCATCTGCAAACGCTATTTCTTTGCAAGGAAGTGTAGCATTTACATTCATTTGAAGTGTAGACGAGGAATACATAACACTTCGCTAATCATATTATATCTTGCCAGGGAACATAGAAACGAGATGCGATATCGCGTTTTAAGAAGCATTAGAATTCTATTGCTACGATAGGTAGACATCTGCAAACGCTATTTCCTTGCAAGGAAGTGTCGCACTTACATTCATTTGAATCGTAGACGAGGAATGCATAACACTTCGCTATGAATATTATATCTTATCATGAAACATAGATATGAGATGCAATATCTCGCTTTAAGGAGCATTTGAACTCTATTGCTACGATACCTAGACATCTGCAGACGCTATTTCCTAGCAAGGAAGTGTCGCATTTACATTCATTTGAAGTGTAGACGAGGAATACATGACTCTTCGCAAATCATATTATATCTTACCATGAAACATAGAAATGAGATGCGAAATCGCATTTTAAGAAGCATTAGAAATCTATTGCTACGATACGTAGACATCTGCAAACGCTATTTCTTTGCAAGGAAGTGTCGCATTTACATTCATTTGGAGTGTAGACGAGGAATACATGACACATCGCAAATCATATTATATCTTACCATGAAACATAGAAATGAGATGCGATGTCGCATTTTAAGAAGCATTAGAAATCTATTGCTACGATACGTAGACATCTGCAAACGCTATTTCTTTGCAAGGAAGTGTCGCATTTACATTCATTTGAAGTGTAGACGAGGAATACATAACACTTCGCAAATCATATCATATCTTACCATGAAACATAGAAATGAGATGCGATATCGCGTTTTAAGAAGCATTAGAACTCTATCGCTACGATACTTAGACATTTGCAGACGCTATTTCCTAGCAAGGAAGTGTCGCATTTACATTCATTTGAAGTGTAGACGAGGAATACATAACACTTCGCAAATCATATTATATCTTACCATGAAACATAGAAATGAGATGCGATATCGCGTTTTAAGAAGCATTAGAACTCTATTGCTACGATACGTAGACACCTGCAAACGCTATTTCCTAGCGAGGAAGTGTCGCATTTACATTCATTTGAAGTGTAGACGAGGAATACATAACACTTCGCAAATCATATTATATCTTACCATGAAACATAGAAATGAGATGCGATATCGCGTTTTAAGAAGCATTAGAGCTCTATCGCTACGATACCTAGACATCTGCAGACGATATTTCCAAGCGAGGAAGTGTCGCATTTACATTCATTTGAAGTGTAGACGAGGAATAAATAACACTTCGCAATGAATATTATATCTTATCATGAAACATAGATATGAGATGCAATATCTCGCTTTAAGGAGCATTTGAACTCTATTGCTACGATACCTAGACATCTGCAGACGCTATTTCCTAGCAAGGAAGTGTCGCATTTACATTCATTTGAAGTGTAGACGAGGAATACATGACACTTCGCAAATCATATTATATCTTACCATGAGACATAGAAATGAGATCCGATATCGCGTTTTAAGAAGCATTAGAACTCTATTGCTACGATACCTAGACATCTGCAAACGCTATTTCCTTGCAAGGAAGTGTCGCATTTACATTCATTTGAATTGTATACGAGGAATGCATAACACTTCGCTATGAATATTATATCTTACCATGAAACATAGAAATGAGATGCGATATCGCGTTTTAAGAAGCATTAGAACTCTATTGTTACGATACCTAGACATCTGCAAACACTATTTCCTTGCAAGGAAGTGTCGCATTTACATTCATTTGAATCGTATACGAGGAATGCATAACACTTCGCAATGAATATTATATCTTATCATGAAACATAGATATGAGATGCAATATCTCGCTTTAAGGAGCATTTGAACTCTATTGCTACGATACCTAGACATCTGCAGACGCTATTTCCTAGCAAGGAAGTGTCGCATTTACATTCATTTGAAGTGTAGACGCGGAATACATGACACTTCGCAAATCATATTATATCTTACCATGAAACATAGAAATGAGATGCGATATCGCGTTTTAAGAAGCATTAGAACTCTATTGCTACGATACGTAGAAATCTGCAATCGCTATTTCCATGCAAGGAAGTGTCGCATTCACATTCATTTGAAGTGTAGACGAGGAATACATAACACTTCGCAAATCATATTATATCTTACCATGAAACATAGAAATGAGATGTGATATCGCGTTTTAAGAAGCATTAGAACTCTATTGCTACGATACGTAGACACCTGCAAACGCTATTTCCTAGCGAGGAAGTGTCGCATTTACATTCATTTGAAGTGTAGACGAGGAATACATAACACTTCGCAAATCATATTATATCTTACCATGAAACATAGAAATGAGATGCGATATCGCGTTTTAAGAAGCATTAGAGCTCTATCGCTACGATACCTAGACATCTGCAGACGATATTTCCAAGCGAGGAAGTGTCGCATTTACATTCATTTGAAGTGTAGACGAGGAATAAATAACACTTCGCAATGAATATTATATCTTACCATGAAACATAGAAATGAGATGCGATATCGCGTTTTAAGAAGCATTAGAACTCTATTGTTACGATACCTAGACATCTGCAAACACTATTTCCTTGCAAGGAAGTGTCGCATTTACATTCATTTGAATCGTATACGAGGAATGCATAACACTTCGCAATGAATATTATATCTTATCATGAAACATAGATATGAGATGCAATATCTCGCTTTAAGGAGCATTTGAACTCTATTGCGACGATACCTAGACATCTGCAGACGCTATTTCCTAGCAAGGAAGTGTCGCATTTACATTCATTTGAAGTGTAGACGAGGAATACATGACACTTCGCAAATCATATTATATCTTGCCATGAAACATAGAAATGAGATGCGATATCGCGTTTTAAGAAGCATTAGAACTCTATTGCTACGATACGTAGAAATCTGCAATCGCTATTTCCATGCAAGGAAGTGTCGCACTTACATTCATTTGAAGTGTAGACGAGGAATACATGACACTTCGCAAATCATATTATATCTTACCATGAAACATAGAAATGAGATGCGATATCGCGTTTTATGAAGCATTAGAAATCTATTGCTACGATACGTAGACATCTGCAAACGCAATTTCCTTGCTAGGAAGTGTCGCATTTGCATTCATTTGAAGTGTAGACGAGGAATACATGACACTTCGCAAATCATATTATATCATACCATGAAACATAGAAATGAGATGCGATATCGCGTTTTAGGAAGCATTAGGTACCTGTTGCTACGATACGTAGGCATCTGCAAACGCTATTTCTTTGCAAGGAAGTGTAGCATTTACATTCATTTGAAGTGTAGACGAGGAATACATAACACTTCGCTAATCATATTATATCTTGCCAGGGAACATAGAAACGAGATGCGATATCGCGTTTTAAGAAGCATTAGAATTCTATTGCTACGATAGGTAGACATCTGCAAACGCTATTTCCTTGCAAGGAAGTGTCGCACTTACATTCATTTGAATCGTAGACGAGGAATGCATAACACTTCGCTATGAATATTATATCTTATCATGAAACATAGATATGAGATGCAATATCTCGCTTTAAGGAGCATTTGAACTCTATTGCTACGATACCTAGACATCTGCAGACGCTATTTCCTAGCAAGGAAGTGTCGCATTTACATTCATTTGAAGTGTAGACGAGGAATACATGACTCTTCGCAAATCATATTATATCTTACCATGAAACATAGAAATGAGATGCGAAATCGCATTTTAAGAAGCATTAGAAATCTATTGCTACGATACGTAGACATCTGCAAACGCTATTTCTTTGCAAGGAAGTGTCGCATTTACATTCATTTGGAGTGTAGACGAGGAATACATGACACATCGCAAATCATATTATATCTTACCATGAAACATAGAAATGAGATGCGATGTCGCATTTTAAGAAGCATTAGAAATCTATTGCTACGATACGTAGACATCTGCAAACGCTATTTCTTTGCAAGGAAGTGTCGCATTTACATTCATTTGAAGTGTAGACGAGGAATACATAACACTTCGCAAATCATATCATATCTTACCATGAAACATAGAAATGAGATGCGATATCGCGTTTTAAGAAGCATTAGAACTCTATCGCTACGATACTTAGACATTTGCAGACGCTATTTCCTAGCAAGGAAGTGTCGCATTTACATTCATTTGAAGTGTAGACGAGGAATACATAACACTTCGCAAATCATATTATATCTTACCATGAAACATAGAAATGAGATGCGATATCGCGTTTTAAGAAGCATTAGAACTCTATTGCTACGATACGTAGACACCTGCAAACGCTATTTCCTAGCGAGGAAGTGTCGCATTTACATTCATTTGAAGTGTAGACGAGGAATACATAACACTTCGCAAATCATATTATATCTTACCATGAAACATAGAAATGAGATGCGATATCGCGTTTTAAGAAGCATTAGAGCTCTATCGCTACGATACCTAGACATCTGCAGACGATATTTCCAAGCGAGGAAGTGTCGCATTTACATTCATTTGAAGTGTAGACGAGGAATAAATAACACTTCGCAATGAATATTATATCTTATCATGAAACATAGATATGAGATGCAATATCTCGCTTTAAGGAGCATTTGAACTCTATTGCTACGATACCTAGACATCTGCAGACGCTATTTCCTAGCAAGGAAGTGTCGCATTTACATTCATTTGAAGTGTAGACGAGGAATACATGACACTTCGCAAATCATATTATATCTTACCATGAGACATAGAAATGAGATCCGATATCGCGTTTTAAGAAGCATTAGAACTCTATTGCTACGATACCTAGACATCTGCAAACGCTATTTCCTTGCAAGGAAGTGTCGCATTTACATTCATTTGAATTGTATACGAGGAATGCATAACACTTCGCTATGAATATTATATCTTACCATGAAACATAGAAATGAGATGCGATATCGCGTTTTAAGAAGCATTAGAACTCTATTGTTACGATACCTAGACATCTGCAAACACTATTTCCTTGCAAGGAAGTGTCGCATTTACATTCATTTGAATCGTATACGAGGAATGCATAACACTTCGCAATGAATATTATATCTTATCATGAAACATAGATATGAGATGCAATATCTCGCTTTAAGGAGCATTTGAACTCTATTGCTACGATACCTAGACATCTGCAGACGCTATTTCCTAGCAAGGAAGTGTCGCATTTACATTCATTTGAAGTGAAGACGCGGAATACATGACACTTCGCAAATCATATTATATCTTACCATGAAACATAGAAATGAGATGCGATATCGCGTTTTAAGAAGCATTAGAACTCTATTGCTACGATACGTAGAAATCTGCAATCGCTATTTCCATGCAAGGAAGTGTCGCATTCACATTCATTTGAAGTGTAGACGAGGAATACATAACACTTCGCAAATCATATTATATCTTACCATGAAACATAGAAATGAGATGTGATATCGCGTTTTAAGAAGCATTAGAACTCTATTGCTACGATACGTAGACACCTGCAAACGCTATTTCCTAGCGAGGAAGTGTCGCATTTACATTCATTTGAAGTGTAGACGAGGAATACATAACACTTCGCAAATCATATTATATCTTACCATGAAACATAGAAATGAGATGCGATATCGCGTTTTAAGAAGCATTAGAGCTCTATCGCTACGATACCTAGACATCTGCAGACGATATTTCCAAGCGAGGAAGTGTCGCATTTACATTCATTTGAAGTGTAGACGAGGAATAAATAACACTTCGCAATGAATATTATATCTTACCATGAAACATAGAAATGAGATGCGATATCGCGTTTTAAGAAGCATTAGAACTCTATTGTTACGATACCTAGACATCTGCAAACACTATTTCCTTGCAAGGAAGTGTCGCATTTACATTCATTTGAATCGTATACGAGGAATGCATAACACTTCGCAATGAATATTATATCTTATCATGAAACATAGATATGAGATGCAATATCTCGCTTTAAGGAGCATTTGAACTCTATTGCGACGATACCTAGACATCTGCAGACGCTATTTCCTAGCAAGGAAGTGTCGCATTTACATTCATTTGAAGTGTAGACGAGGAATACATGACACTTCGCAAATCATATTATATCTTGCCATGAAACATAGAAATGAGATGCGATATCGCGTTTTAAGAAGCATTAGAACTCTATTGCTACGATACGTAGAAATCTGCAATCGCTATTTCCATGCAAGGAAGTGTCGCATTCACATTCATTTGAAGTGTAGACGAGGAATACATAACACTTCGCAAATCATATTATATCTTACCATGAAACATAGAAATGAGATGTGATATCGCGTTTTAAGAAGCATTAGAACTCTATTGCTACGATACGTAGACACCTGCAAACGCTATTTCCTAGCGAGGAAGTGTCGCATTTACATTCATTTGAAGTGTAGACGAGGAATACATAACACTTCGCAAATCATATTATATCTTACCATGAAACATAGAAATGAGATGCGATATCGCGTTTTAAGAAGCATTAGAACTCTATTGTTACGATACCTAGACATCTGCAAACACTATTTCCTTGCAAGGAAGTGTCGCATTTACATTCATTTGAATCGTATACGAGGAATGCATAACACTTCGCAATGAATATTATATCTTATCATGAAACATAGATATGAGATGCAATATCTCGCTTTAAGGAGCATTTGAACTCTATTGCTACGATACCTAGACATCTGCAGACGCTATTTCCTAGCAAGGAAGTGTCGCATTTACATTCATTTGAAGTGTAGACGCGGAATACATGACACTTCGCAAATCATATTATATCTTACCATGAAACATAGAAATGAGATGCGATATCGCGTTTTAAGAAGCATTAGAACTCTATTGCTACGATACGTAGAAATCTGCAATCGCTATTTCCATGCAAGGAAGTGTCGCATTTACATTCATTTGAAGTGTAGACGAGGAATACATGACACTTCGCAAATCATATTATATCTTGCCATGAAACATAGAAATGAGATGCGATATCGCGTTTTAAGAAGCATTAGAACTCTATTGCTACGATACGTAGAAATCTGCAATCGCTATTTCCATGCAAGGAAGTGTCGCATTCACATTCATTTGAAGTGTAGACGAGGAATACATAACACTTCGCAAATCATATTATATCTTACCATGAAACATAGAAATGAGATGTGATATCGCGTTTTAAGAAGCATTAGAACTCTATTGCTACGATACGTAGACACCTGCAAACGCTATTTCCTAGCGAGGAAGTGTCGCATTTACATTCATTTGAAGTGTAGACGAGGAATACATAACACTTCGCAAATCATATTATATCTTACCATGAAACATAGAAATGAGATGCGATATCGCGTTTTAAGAAGCATTAGAACTCTATTGTTACGATACCTAGACATCTGCAAACACTATTTCCTTGCAAGGAAGTGTCGCATTTACATTCATTTGAATCGTATACGAGGAATGCATAACACTTCGCAATGAATATTATATCTTATCATGAAACATAGATATGAGATGCAATATCTCGCTTTAAGGAGCATTTGAACTCTATTGCTACGATACCTAGACATCTGCAGACGCTATTTCCTAGCAAGGAAGTGTCGCATTTACATTCATTTGAAGTGTAGACGCGGAATACATGACACTTCGCAAATCATATTATATCTTACCATGAAACATAGAAATGAGATGCGATATCGCGTTTTAAGAAGCATTAGAACTCTATTGCTACGATACGTAGAAATCTGCAATCGCTATTTCCATGCAAGGAAGTGTCGCATTCACATTCATTTGAAGTGTAGACGAGGAATACATAACACTTCGCAAATCATATTATATCTTACCATGAAACATAGAAATGAGATGTGATATCGCGTTTTAAGAAGCATTAGAACTCTATTGCTACGATACGTAGACACCTGCAAACGCTATTTCCTAGCGAGGAAGTGTCGCATTTACATTCATTTGAAGTGTAGACGAGGAATACATAACACTTCGCAAATCATATTATATCTTACCATGAAACATAGAAATGAGATGCGATATCGCGTTTTAAGAAGCATTAGAGCTCTATCGCTACGATACCTAGACATCTGCAGACGCTATTTCCTAGCAAGGAAGTGTCGCATTTACATTCATTTGAAGTGTAGACGAGGAATACATGACACTTCGCAAATCATATTATATCTTACCATGAGACATAGAAATGAGATCCGATATCGCGTTTTAAGAAGCATTAGAACTCTATTGCTACGATACCTAGACATCTGCAAACGCTATTTCCTTGCAAGGAAGTGTCGCATTTACATTCATTTGAATTGTATACGAGGAATGCATAACACTTCGCTATGAATATTATATCTTATCATGAAACATAGATATGAGATGCAATATCTCGCTTTAAGGAGCATTTGAACCCTATTGCTACGATACCTAGACATCTGCAGACGCTATTCCCTAGCAAGGAAGTGTCGCATTTACATTCATTTGAAGTGTAGACGAGGAATACATGACACATCGCAAATCATATTATATCTTACCATGAAACATAGAAATGAGATGCGATGTCGCATTTTAAGAAGCATTAGAAATCTATTGCTACGATACGTAGACATCTGCAAACGCTATTTCTTTGCAAGGAAGTGTCGCATTTACATTCATTTGAAGTGTAGACGAGGAATACATAACACTTCGCAAATCATATTATATCTTACCTTGAAACATAGATATGAGATGCAATATCTCGTTTTAAGAAGCATTTTAACTCTATTGCTTCGATACGTAGACATCTGCAAACGCTATTTCCTTGCAAGGAGGTGTCGCATTTACATTCATTTGAAGTGTAGACGAGGAATACATAACAGTTCGCATACCATATTATATCTTACCATGAAACATAGAAATGAGATGCGATATCGCGTTTTAAGAAGCATTAGAACACTATTGCTACGATAGGTAGACATTTGCAAACGCTATTTCCTTGCAAGGAAGTGTCGCATTTACATTCATTTGAAGTGTAGACTAGGAATACATAACACTTCGCAAATCATATTATATCTTACCATGAAACATAGAAATGAGATGCGATATCGCGTTTTGAGAAGCATTAGAACACTATCGCTACGATACCTAGACATCTGCAGACGCTATTTCCTAGCAAGGAACTGTCGCATTTACATTCATTTGAAGTGTAGACGAGGAATACATAATACTTCGCAAACCGGATTATATCTTACCATGAACCATAGAAATAAGATGCGATATCACGTTTTAAGAATCATAAGAACTCTATTGCTACGACACGTAGACATCTGCAAACGCTATTTCCTAGCGAGGAAGTGTCGCATTTACATTCATTTGAAGTGTAGACGAGGAATACATAACACTTCGCAAATCATATTATATCTTACCATGAAACATAGAAATGAGATGCGATATCGCGTTTTAAGAAGCATTAGAACTCTATAGTTACGATACCTAGACATCTGCAAACACTATTTCCTTGCAAGGAAGTGTCGCATTTACATTCATTTGAATCGTATATGAGGAATGCATAACACTTAGCAATGAATATTATATCTTATCATGAAACATAGATATGAGATGCAATATCTCCCTTTAAGGTGCATTTGAACTCTATTGCTACGATACCTAGACATCTGCAGACGCTATTTCCTAGCAAGGAAGTGTCGCATTTACATTCATTTGAAGTGTAGACGAGGAATACATGACACTTCGCAAATCATATTATATCTTACCATGAAACATAGAAATGAGATGCGATATCGCGTTTTAAGAAGCATTAGAACTCTATTGCTACGATACGTAGAAATCTGCAATCGCTATTTCCATGCAAGGAAGTGTCGCATTCACATTCATTTGAAGTGTAGACGAGGAATACATAACACTTCGCAAATCATATTATATCTTACCATGAAACATAGAAATGAGATGTGATATCGCGTTTTAAGAAGCATTAGAACTCTATTGCTACGATACGTAGACACCTGCAAACGCTATTTCCTAGCGAGGAAGTGTCGCATTTACATTCATTTGAAGTGTAGACGAGGAATACATAACACTTCGCAAATCATATTATATCTTACCATGAAACATAGAAATGAGATGCGATATCGCGTTTTAAGAAGCATTAGAGCTCTATCGCTACGATACCTAGACATCTGCACACGATATTTCCAAGCGAGGAAGTGTCGCATTTACATTCATTTGAAGTGTAGACGAGGAATAAATAACACTTCGCAATGAATATTATATCTTATCATGAAACATAGATATGAGATGCAATATCTCGCTTTAAGGAGCATTTGAACTCTATTGCTACGATACCTAGACATCTGCAGACGCTATTTCCTAGCAAGGAAGTGTCGCATTTACATTCATTTGAAGTGTAGACGAGGAATACATGACACTTCGCAAATCATATTATATCTTACCATGAGACATAGAAATGAGATCCGATATCGCGTTTTAAGAAGCATTAGAACTCTACTGCTACGGTACGTAGAAATCTGCAAACGCTATTTCCTTGCAAGGAAGTGTCGCATTCACATTCATTTGAAGTGTAGACGAGGAATACATAGGGCTTCGCAAATCATATTATATCTTACCATGAAACATAGAAATGAGATGCGATATCGCGTTTTAAGAAGCATTAGAACTCTATTGCTACGATACCTAAACATCTGCAGACGCTATTTCCTTGCAAGGAAGTGTCGCATTTACAATCATTTGAATCGTAGACGAGGATTGCACAACACTTCGCAATGAATATTATATCTTATCATGAAACATAGATATGAGATGCAATATCTCGTTTTAAGAAGCATTTTAACTCTATTGCTTCGATAGGTAGACATCTGCAAACGCTATTTCCTTGCAAGGAGGTGTCGCATTTACATTCATTTGAAGTGTAAACGAGGAATACATAACAGTTCGCATATCATATTATATCTTACCATGAAACATAGAAATGAAATGCGATATCGCATTCTAAGAAGCATTAGAACACTATTGCTACGATAGGTAGACATTTGCAAACGCTATTTCCTTGCAAGGAAGTGTGGCATTTACATTCATTTGAAGTGTAGACGAGGAATACATAACACTTCGCAAATCATATTATATCTTACCATGAAACATAGGAATGAGATGCGATATCGAGTTTTAAGAAACATTAGAAAACTATCGCTACGATACCTGGACATCTGCAAACGCTATTTCCTAGCGAGGAAGTGTCGCATTTACATTCATTTGAAGTGTAGACGAGGAATACATAACACTTCGCAAGTCATATTATATCTTACCATGAAACATAGAAATGAGATGCGATATCGCGTTTTAAGAATCATTAGAACCCTATTGCTATGATACGTAGACATCTGCAAACGCTATTTCCTTGCAAGGAAGTGTCGCATTTACATTCATTTGAATCGTATACGAGGAATGCATAACACATCGCAATGAATATTATATCTTATCATGAAACATAGATATGAGATGCAATATCTCGCTTTAAGGAGCATTAGAAATCTATTGCTACGATACGTAGAAATCTGCAAACGCTATTTCCTTGCAAGGAAGTGTCATATTTACATTCATTTGAAGTGTAGACGAGGAATACATAACACTTCGCAAATCATATTAAATCTTACCATAAAACATAGAAATGAGATGCGATATCGCGTTTTAAGAAGCATTAGAACTCTATTGCTACGACAGGTAGACATCTGCAGACGCTATTTCCTTGCAAGGAAGTGTCTCATTTACATTCATTTGAATCGTAGCCGAGGATTGCATAACACTCCGCAATGAATATTATATCTTGTCATGAAACATAGATATGAGATGCAATATCTCGTTTTAAGAAGCAATTTAACTCTATTGCTTCGATACGTAGACATCTGCAAACGCTATTTCTTTGCAAGGAAGCGTTGCATTTACATTCATTTGAAGTGTAGACGAGGAATACATAACAGTTCGCATATCATATTATATCTTACCATGAAACATAGAAATGAGATGCTATATCGCGTTTTAAGAAGCATTAGAACACTATTGCTACAATAGGTAGACATTTGCAAACGATATTTCCTAGCGAGGAAGTGTCGCATTTACATTCATTTGAAGTGTAGACGAGGAATACATAACACTTCGCAAATCATATTATATCTTACCATGAAACATAGAAATGAGATGCGATATCGCGTTTTAAGAAGCATTAGAACTCTATTGCTACGGTACGTAGAAATCTGCAAACGCTATTTCCTTGCAAGGAAGTGTCGCATTCACATTCATTTGAAGTGTAGACGAGGAATACATCGGGCTTCGCAAATCATATTATATCTTACCATGAAACATAGAAATGAGATGCGATATCGCGTTTTTAGAAGCATTCGAAATCTATTGCTACGATACCTAGACATCTGCAGACGCTATTTCCTTGCAAGGAAGTGTCGCATTTACAATCATTTGAATCGTAGACGAGGATTGCATAACACTTCGCAATGAATATTATATCTTATCATGAAACATAGATATGAGATGCAATATCTCGTTTTAAGAAGCATTTTAACTCTATTGCTTCGATAGGTAGACATCTGCAAACGCTATTTCCTTGCAAGGAGGTGTCGCATTTACATTCATTTGTAGTGTAAACGAGGAATACAGAACAGTTCGCATATCATATTATATCTTACCATGAAACATAGAAATGAAATGCGATATCGCATTCTAAGAAGCATTAGAACACTATTGCTACGATAGGTAGACATTTGCAAACGCTATTTCCTTGCAAGGAAGTGTGGCATTTACATTCATTTGAAGTGTAGACGAGGAATACATAATACTTCGCAAATCGGATTATATCTTACCATGAAACATAGAAATGAGATGCGATATCGTGTTTTAAGATTCATAAGAACTCTATTGCTACGATACGTAGACATCTGCAAACGCTATTTCCTAGCGAGGAAGTGTCGCATTTACATTCATTTGAAGTGTAGACGAGGAATACATAACACTTCGCAAATCATATTAAATCTTACCATAAAACATAGAAATGAGATGCGATATCGCGTTTTAAGAAGCATTAGAACTCTATTGCTACGACAGGTAGACATCTGCAAACGCTATTTCCTTGCAAGGAAGTGTCGCATTTACATTCATTTGAAGTGTAGACGAGGAATACATAACACTTCGCAAATCATATTATATCTTACCATGAAACGTAGAAATGAGATGCGATATCGCGTTTTAAGAAGCATTAGAACTCTATCGCTACGATACCTAGACATCTGCATACGCTATTTCCTAGCGAGGAAGTGTCGCATTTACATTCATTTGAAGTGTAGACGAGGAATACATGACACTTCGGAAATCATATTATATCTTACCATGAAACATAGAAATGAGATGCGATATCGCGTTTTAAGAAGCATTAGAAATCTATTGCTACGATACGTAGACATCTGCAGACGCTATGTCCTAGCAAGGAAGTGTCGCATTTACATTCATTTGAATCGTAGACGAGGAATGCATAACACTTCGCAATGAATATTATATCTTATCATGAAACATAGATATGAGATGCAATATCTCGTTTTAAGAAGCATTTTAACTCTATTGCTTCGATACGTAGATATCTGCAAACGCTACTTCCTTGCAAGCAGGTGTCGCATTTACATTCTTTTGAAGTGCAGACGAGAAATACATAACACATCGCATATCATATTACATCTTACCATGAAACATAGAAATGAGATGCGATATCGCGTTTTAAGAAGCATTAGAACACTATTGCTATGATACCTAGACATCTGCAGACGCTATTTCCTAGCAAGGAAGTGTCGCATTTACATTCATTTGAATCGTAGACGAGGAATGCATAACACTTCGCAATGAATATTATATCTTATCATGAAACACAGATATGAGATACAATATCTCGTTTTAAGAAGCATTTTAACTCTATTGCTTCGATACGTAGATATCTGCAAACGCTACTTCCTTGCAAGCAGGTGTCGCATTTACATTCTTTTGAAGTGCAGACGAGAAATACATAACACATCGCATATCATATTATATCTTACCATGAAACATAGAAATGAGATGCGATATCGCGTTTTAAGAAGCATTAGAACACTACTGCTACGATACCTAGACATCTGCAGACGCTATTTCCTAGCAAGGAAGTGTCGCATTTACATTCATTTGAAGTGTAGACGAGGAATACATGACACATCGCAAATCATATTATATCTTACCATGAAACATAGAAATGAGATGCGATGTCGCATTTTAAGAAGCATTAGAAATCTATTGCTACGATACGTAGACATCTGCAAACGCTATTTCTTTGCAAGGAAGTGTCGCATTTACATTCATTTGAAGTGTAGACGAGGAATACATAACACTTCGCAAATCATATCATATCTTACCATGAAACATAGAAATGAGATGCGATATCGCGTTTTAAGAAGCATTAGAACTCTATCGCTACGATACTTAGACATCTGCAGACGCTATTTCCTAGCAAGGAAGTGTCGCATTTACATTCATTTGAAGTGTAGACGAGGAATACATAACACTTCGCAAATCATATTATATCTTACCATGAAACATAGAAATGAGATGCGATATCGCGTTTTAAGAAGCATTAGAACTCTATTGCTACGATACGTAGAAATCTGCAAACGCTATTTCCTTGCAAGGAAGTGTCGCATTCACATTCATTTGAAGTGTAGACGAGGAATACATAACACTTCGCAAATCATATTATATCTTACCATGAAACATAGAAATGAGATGCGATATCGCGTTTTAAGAAGCATTAGAACTCTATTGCTACGATACGTAGAAATCTGCAAACGCTATTTCCATGCAAGGAAGTGTCGCATTCACATTCATTTGAAGTGTAGACTAGGAATACATAACACTTCGCAAATCATATTATATCTTACCATGAAACATAGGAATGAGATGCGATATCGCGTTTTAAGAAGCATTAGAAAACTATCGCTACGATACCTAGACATCTGCAAACGCTATTTCCTAGCGAGGAAGTGTCGCATTTACATTCATTTGAAGTGTAGACGAGGAATACATAACACTTCGCAAATCGGATTATATCTTACCATGAACCATAGAAATGAGATGCGATATCGCGTTTTAAGATTCATAAGAACTCTATTGCTACGATACGTAGACATCTGCAAACGCTATTTCCTAGCGAGGAAGTGTCGCATTTACATTCATTTGAAGTGTAGACGAGGAATACATAACACTTCGCAAATCATATTATATCTTACCATGAAACATAGAAATGAGATGCGATATCGCGTTTTAAGATGCATTAGAACTGTATTGCTACGATAGGTAGACATCTGCAAACGCTATTTCTTTGCAAGGAAGTGCGGCATTTACATTCATTTGAAGTGTAGACGAGGAATACATAACACTTCGCAAATCATATTATATCTTACCATGAAACATAGAAATGAGATGCGATATCGCGTTTTAAGAAGCATTAGAAATCTATTGCTACGATACGTAGACATCTGCAGACGCTATGTCCTAGCAAGGAAGTGTCGCATTTACATTCATTTGAATCGTAGACGAGGAATGCATAACACTTCGCAATGAATATTATATCTTATCATGAAACATAGATATGAGATGCAATATCTCGTTTTAAGAAGCATTTTAACTCTATTGCTTCGATACGTAGATATCTGCAAACGCTACTTCCTTGCAAGCAGGTGTCGCATTTACATTCTTTTGAAGTGCAGACGAGAAATACATAACACATCGCATATCATATTACATCTTACCATGAAACATAGAAATGAGATGCGATATCGCGTTTTAAGAAGCATTAGAACACTATTGCTACGATACCTAGACATCTGCAGACGCTATTTCCTAGCAAGGAAGTGTCGCATTTACATTCATTTGAATCGTAGACGAGGAATGCATAACACTTCGCAATGAATATTATATCTTATCATGAAACACAGATATGAGATGCAATATCTCGTTTTAAGAAGCATTTTAACTCTATTGCTTCGATACGTAGATATCTGCAAACGCTACTTCCTTGCAAGCAGGTGTCGCATTTACATTCTTTTGAAGTGCAGACGAGAAATACATAACACATCGCATATCATATTATATCTTACCATGAAACATAGAAATGAGATGCGATATCGCGTTTTAAGAAGCATTAGAACACTATTGCTACGATACCTAGACATCTGCAGACGCTATTTCCTAGCAAGGAAGTGTCGCATTTACATTCATTTGAAGTGTAGACGAGGAATACATGACACATCGCAAATCATATTATATCTTACCATGAAACATAGAAATGAGATGCGATGTCGCATTTTAAGAAGCATTAGAAATCTATTGCTACGATACGTAGACATCTGCAAACGCTATTTCTTTGCAAGGAAGTGTCGCATTTACATTCATTTGAAGTGTAGACGAGGAATACATAACACTTCGCAAATCATATCATATCTTACCATGAAACATAGAAATGAGATGCGATATCGCGTTTTAAGAAGCATTAGAACTCTATCGCTACGATACTTAGACATCTGCAGACGCTATTTCCTAGCAAGGAAGTGTCGCATTCACATTCATTTGAAGTGTAGACGAGGAATACATAACACTTCGCAAATCATATTATATCTTACCATGAAACGTAGAAATGAGATGCGATATCGCGTTTTAAGAAGCATTAGAACTCTATCGCTACGATACCTAGACATCTGCAGACGCTATTTCCTAGCGAGGAAGTGTCGCATTTACATTCATTTGAAGTGTAGACGAGGAATACATGACACTTCGGAAATCATATTATATCTTACCATGAAACATAGAAATGAGATGCGATATCGCGTTTTAAGAAGCATTAGAAATCTATTGCTACGATACGTAGACATCTGCAGACGCTATGTCCTAGCAAGGAAGTGTCGCATTTACATTCATTTGAATCGTAGACGAGGAATGCATAACACTTCGCAATGAATATTATATCTTATCATGAAACATAGATATGAGATGCAATATCTCGTTTTAAGAAGCATTTTAACTCTATTGCTTCGATACGTAGATATCTGCAAACGCTACTTCCTTGCAAGCAGGTGTCGCATTTACATTCTTTTGAAGTGCAGACGAGAAATACATAACACATCGCATATCATATTACATCTTACCATGAAACATAGAAATGAGATGCGATATCGCGTTTTAAGAAGCATTAGAACACTATTGCTACGATACCTAGACATCTGCAGACGCAATTTCCTAGCAAGGAAGTGTCGCATTTACATTCATTTGAATCGTAGACGAAGAATGCATAACACTTCGCAATGAATATTATATCTTATCATGAAACACAGATATGAGATGCAATATCTCGTTTTAAGAAGCATTTTAACTCTATTGCTTCGATACGTAGATATCTGCAAACGCTACTTCCTTGCAAGCAGGTGTCGCATTTACATTCTTTTGAAGTGCAGACGAGAAATACATAACACATCGCATATCATATTATATCTTACCATGAAACATAGAAATGAGATGCGATATCGCGTTTTAAGAAGCATTAGAACACTATTGCTACGATACCTAGACATCTGCAGACGCTATGTCCTAGCAAGGAAGTGTCGCATTTACATTCATTTGAATCGTAGACGAGGAATGCATAACACTTCGCAATGAATATTATATCTTATCATGAAACATAGATATGAGATGCAATATCTCGTTTTAAGAAGCATTTTAACTCTATTGCTTCGATACGTAGATATCTGCAAACGCTACTTCCTTGCAAGCAGGTGTCGCATTTACATTCTTTTGAAGTGCAGACGAGAAATACATAACACATCGCATATCATATTACATCTTACCATGAAACATAGAAATGAGATGCGATATCGCGTTTTAAGAAGCATTAGAACACTATTGCTACGATACCTAGACATCTGCAGACGCTATTTCCTAGCAAGGAAGTGTCGCATTTACATTCATTTGAATCGTAGACGAAGAATGCATAACACTTCGCAATGAATATTATATCTTATCATGAAACACAGATATGAGATGCAATATCTCGTTTTAAGAAGCATTTTAACTCTATTGCTTCGATACGTAGATATCTGCAAACGCTACTTCCTTGCAAGCAGGTGTCGCATTTACATTCTTTTGAAGTGCAGACGAGAAATACATAACACATCGCATATCATATTATATCTTACCATGAAACATAGAAATGAGATGCGATATCGCGTTTTAAGAAGCATTAGAACACTATTGCTACGATACCTAGACATCTGCAGACGCTATTTCCTAGCAAGGAAGTGTCGCATTTACATTCATTTGAAGTGTAGACGAGGAATACATGACACATCGCAAATCATATTATATCTTACCATGAAACATAGAAATGAGATGCGATGTCGCATTTTAAGAAGCATTAGAAATCTATTGCTACGATACGTAGACATCTGCAAACGCTATTTCTTTGCAAGGAAGTGTCGCATTTACATTCATTTGAAGTGTAGACGAGGAATACATAACACTTCGCAAATCATATCATATCTTACCATGAAACATAGAAATGAGATGCGATATCGCGTTTTAAGAAGCATTAGAACTCTATCGCTACGATACTTAGACATCTGCAGACGCTATTTCCTAGCAAGGAAGTGTCGCATTCACATTCATTTGAAGTGTAGACGAGGAATACATAACACTTGGCAAATCATATTATATCTTACCATGAAACGTAGAAATGAGATGCGATATCGCGTTTTAAGAAGCATTAGAACTCTATCGCTACGATACCTAGACATCTGCAGACGCTATTTCCTAGCGAGGAAGTGTCGCATTTACATTCATTTGAAGTGTAGACGAGGAATACATGACACTTCGGAAATCATATTA
This sequence comes from Xylocopa sonorina, assembly GCF_050948175.1. Classification (NCBI taxonomy): domain Eukaryota; kingdom Metazoa; phylum Arthropoda; class Insecta; order Hymenoptera; family Apidae; genus Xylocopa; species Xylocopa sonorina. Next base: position 150,779 of record NW_027490330.1, read on the forward strand.
TATCTTACCATGAAACATAGAAATGAGATGCGATATCGCGTTTTAAGAAGCATTAGAAATCTATTGCTACGATACGTAGACATCTGCAGACGCTATGTCCTAGCAAGGAAGTGTCGCATTTACATTCATTTGAATCGTAGACGAGGAATGCATAACACTTCGCAATGAATATTATATCTTATCATGAAACATAGATATGAGATGCAATATCTCGTTTTAAGAAGCATTTTAACTCTATTGCTTCGATACGTAGATATCTGCAAACGCTACTTCCTTGCAAGCAGGTGTCGCATTTACATTCCTTTGAAGTGCAGACGAGAAATACATAACACATCGCATATCATATTACATCTTACCATGAAACATAGAAATGAGATGCGATATCGCGTTTTAAGAAGCATTAGAACACTATTGCTACGATACCTATACATCTGCAGACGCTATTTCCTAGCAAGGAAGTGTCGCATTTACATTCATTTGAATCGTAGACGAAGAATGCATAACACTTCGCAATGAATATTATATCTTATCATGAAACACAGATATGAGATGCAATATCTCGTTTTAAGAAGCATTTTAACTCTATTGCTTCGATACGTAGATATCTGCAAACGCTACTTCCTTGCAAGCAGGTGTCGCATTTACATTCTTTTGAAGTGCAGACGAGAAATACATAACACATCGCATATCATATTATATCTTACCATGAAACATAGAAATGAGATGCGATATCGCGTTTTAAGAAGCATTAGAACACTATTGCTACGATACCTAGACATCTGCAGACGCTATTTCCTAGCAAGGAAGTGTCGCATTTACATTCATTTGAAGTGTAGACGAGGAATACATGACACATCGCAAATCATATTATATCTTACCATGAAACATAGAAATGAGATGCGATGTCGCATTTTAAGAAGCATTAGAAATCTATTGCTACGATACGTAGACATCTGCAAACGCTATTTCCTTGCAAGGAAGTGTCGCATTTACATTCATTTGAAGTGTAGACGAGGAATACATAACACTTCGCAAATCATATCATATCTTACCATGAAACATAGAAATGAGATGCGATATCGCGTTTTAAGAAGCATTAGAACTCTATCGCTACGATACTTAGACATCTGCAGACGCTATTTCCTAGCAAGGAAGTGTCGCATTTACATTCATTTGAAGTGTAGACGAGGAATACATAACACTTCGCAAATCATATTATATCTTACCATGAAACATAGAAATGAGATGCGATATCGCGTTTTAAGAAGCATTAGAACTCTATTGCTACGATACGTAGAAATCTGCAAACGCTATTTCCTTGCAAGGAAGTGTCGCATTCACATTCATTTGAAGTGTAGACGAGGAATACATAACACTTCGCAAATCATATTATATCTTACCATGAAACATAGAAATGAGATGCGATATCGCGTTTTAAGAAGCATTAGAACTCTATTGCTACGATACGTAGAAATCTGCAAACGCTATTTCCATGCAAGGAAGTGTCGCATTCACATTCATTTGAAGTGTAGACTAGGAATACATAACACTTCGCAAATCATATTATATCTTACCATGAAACATAGGAATGAGATGCGATATCGCGTTTTAAGAAGCATTAGAAAACTATCGCTACGATACCTAGACATCTGCAAACGCTATTTCCTAGCGAGGAAGTGTCGCATTTACATTCATTTGAAGTGTAGACGAGGAATACATAACACATCGCAAATCATATTATATCTTACCATGAAACATAGAAATGAGATGCGATATCGCGTTTTAAGAAGCATTAGAACTCTATTGCTACGATACGTAGAAATCTGCAAACGCTATTTCCTTGCAAGGAAGTGTCGCATTCACATTCATTTGAAGTGTAGACGAGGAATACATAACACTTCGCAAATCATATTATATCTTACCATGAAACATAGAAATGAGATGCGATATCGCGTTTTAAGAAGCATTAGAACTCTATTGCTACGATACGTAGAAATCTGCAAACGCTATTTCCATGCAAGGAAGTGTCGCATTCACATTCATTTGAAGTGTAGACTAGGAATACATAACACTTCGCAAATCATATTATATCTTACCATGAAACATAGGAATGAGATGCGATATCGCGTTTTAAGAAGCATTAGAAAACTATCGCTACGATACCTAGACATCTGCAAACGCTATTTCCTAGCGAGGAAGTGTCGCATTTACATTCATTTGAAGTGTAGACGAGGAATACATAACACTTCGCAAATCGGATTATATCTTACCATGAACCATAGAAATGAGATGCGATATCGCGTTTTAAGATTCATAAGAACTCTATTGCTACGATACGTAGACATCTGCAAACGCTATTTCCTAGCGAGGAAGTGTCGCATTTACATTCATTTGAAGTGTAGACGAGGAATACATAACACTTCGCAAATCATATTATATCTTACCATGAAACATAGAAATGAGATGCGATATCGCGTTTTAAGATGCATTAGAACTGTATTGCTACGATAGGTAGACATCTGCAAACGCTATTTCTTTGCAAGGAAGTGTGGCATTTACATTCATTTGAAGTGTAGACGAGGAATACATAACACTTCGCAAATCATATTATATCCTACCATGAAACATAGAAATGAGATGCGATATCGCGTTTTAAGAAGCATTAGAACTCTATTGCTACGATACGTAGAAATCTGCAGACGCTATGTCCTAGCAAGGAAGTGTCGCATTTACATTCATTTGAATCGTAGACGAGGAATGCATAACACTTCGCAATGAATATTATATCTTATCATGAAACATAGATATGAGATGCAATATCTCATTTTAAGAAGCATTAGAAATCTATAGCTACGATACGTAGACATCTGCAAACGCTAATTCTTTGCAAGGAAGTGTCGCATTTACATTCATTTGAAGTGTAGACGAGGAATACATAACACTTCGCAAATCATATCATATCTTACCATGAAACATAGAAATGAGATGCGATATCGCGTTTTAAGAAGCATTAGAACTCTATCGCTACGATACTTAGACATCTGCAGACGCTATTTCCTAGCAAGGAAGTGTCGCATTTACATTCATTTGAAGTGTAGACGAGGAATACATAACACTTCGCAAATCATATTATATCTTACCATGAAACATAGAAATGAGATGCGATATCGCGTTTTAAGAAGCATTAGAACTCTATTGCTACGATACGCAGACACCTGCAAACGCTATTTCCTAGCGAGGAAGTGTCGCATTTACATTCATTTGAAGTGTAGACGAAGAATACATAACACTTCGCAAATCATATTATATCTTACCATGAAACATAGAAATGAGATGCGATATCGCGTTTTAAGAAGCATTAGAACTCTATCGCTACGATACCTAGACATCTGCAGACGATATTTCCAAGCGAGGAAGTGTCGCATTTACATTCATTTGAAGTGTAGGCGAGGAATACATGACACTTCGCAAATCATATTATATCTTACCATGAAACATAGATATGAGATGCAATATCTCGTTTTAAGAAGCATTTTAACTCTATTGCTTCGATACGTAGACATCTGCAAACGCTATTTCCTTGCAAGGAGGTGTCGCATTTACATTCATTTGAAGTGTAAACGAGGAATACATAACAGTTCGCATATCATATTATATCTTACCATGAAACATAGAAATGAAATGCGATATCGCGTTCTAAGAAGCATTAGAACACTATTTCTACGATAGGTAGACATTTGCAAACGCTATTTCCTTGCAAGGAAGTGTGGCATTTACATTCATTTGAAGTGTAGACTAGGAATACATAACACTTCGCAAATCATATTATATCTTACCATGAAACATAGGAATGAGATGCGATATCGCGTTTTAAGATGCATTAGAACTGTATTGCTACGATACGTAGAAATCTGCAAACGCTATTTCCTAGCGAGGAAGTGTCGCATTTACATTCATTTGAAGTGTAGACGAGGAATACATAACACTTCGCAAATCATATTATATCTTACCATGAAACATAGAAATGAGATGCGATATCGCGTTTTAAGATGCATTAGAACTGTATTGCTACGATAGGTAGACATCTGCAAACGCTATTTCTTTGCAAGGAAGTGTGGCATTTACATTCATTTGAAGTGTAGACGAGGAATACATAATACTTTGCAAATCGGATTATATCTTACCATGAAACATAGAAATGAGATGCGATATCGTGTTTTAAGATTCATAAGAACTCTATTGCTACGATACGTAGACATCTGCAAACGCTATTTCCTAGCGAGGAAGTGTCGCATTTACATTCATTTGAAGTGTAGACGAGGAATACATAACACTTCGCAAATCATATTAAATCTTACCATAAAACATAGAAATGAGATGCGATATCGCGTTTTAAGAAGCATTAGAACTCTATTGCTACGACAGGTAGATATCTGCAAACGCTATTTCCTTGCAAGGAAGTGTCGCTTTTACATTCATTTGAAGTGTAGACGGGGAATACATAACACTTCGCAAATCATATTACATCTTACCATGAAACGTAGAAATGAGATGCGATATCGCGTTTTAAGAAGCATTAGAACTCTATCGCTACGATACCTAGACATCTGCAGACGCTATTTCCTAGCGAGGAAGTGTCGCATTTACATTCATTTGAAGTGTAGACGAGGAATACATGACACTTCGGAAATCATATTATATCTTACCATGAAACATAGAAATGAGATGCGATATCGCGTTTTAAGAAGCATTAGAAATCTATAGCTACGATACGTAGACATCTGCAGACGCTATGTCCTAGCAAGGAAGTGTCGCATTTACATTCATTTGAATCGTAGACGAGGAATGCATAACACTTCGCAATGAATATTATATCTTATCATGAAACCTAGATATGAGATGCAATATCTCGTTTTAAGAAGCATTTTAACTCTATTGCTTCGATACGTAGATATCTGCAAACGCTATTTCCTTGCAAGCAGGTGTCGCATTTACATTCTTTTGAAGTGCAGACGAGAAATACATAACACATCGCATATCATATTATATCTTACCATGAAACATAGAAATGAGATGCGATATCGCGTTTTAAGAAGCATTTGAAATCTATTGCTACGATACGTAGACATCTGCAAACGCTATTTCTTTGCAAGGAAGTGTCGCATTTACATTCATTTGAATTGTAGACGTGGAATACACACACTTCGCAAATCATATTATATCTTACCATGAAACATAGAAATGAGTTGCGATATCGCGTTTTAATAAGCATTAGAACTCTACTGCTACGATAGGTAGACATCTGCAAACGCTATTTCCGTGCAAGGAAGTGTCGCATTTGCATTCATTTGAAGTGTAGACGAGGAATACATCACACTTCGCAAATCATATTATATCTTACCATGAAACATAGAAATGAGATACGATATCGCGTTGTAAGAATCATAAGAACACTATTGCTACGATACGTAGACATCTGCAAACGCTATTTCTTTGCAAGGAAGTGTCGCATTTACATTCATTTGAAGTGTAGACGAGGAATACATAACACTTCGCAAATCATATTAAATCTTACCATAAAACATAGAAATGAGATGTGATATCGCGTTTTAAGAATCATAAGAACTCTATTGCTACGATAAGTAGACAACTGCAAACGCTATTTCCTTGCAAGGAAGTGTCGCATTTACATTCATTTGAAGTGTAGACGAGGAATACATAACACTTCGCAAATCATATTATATCTTACCATGAAACATAGAAATGAGATGCGATATCGCGTTTTAAGAAGCATTAGAACTCTATTGCTACGATAGGTAGACATCTGCAAACGCTATTTCCTTGCAAGGAAGTGTCGCATTTACATTCATTTGAATCGTAGACGGGGAATGCATAACACTTCGCAAATCATATTATATCTTGCCATGAAATATAGAAATGAGATGCGATATCGCATTTTAAGAATCATAAGAACTCTATTGCTACGATACGTAGACATCTGCAAGTGCTATTTCCTTGCAAGGAAGTGTCGCATTTACGTTCATTTGAATCGCAGACGAGGAATGCATAACACTTCGCAATGAATATTATATCTTATCATGAAACATAGATATGAGATGCAATATCTCGTTTTAAGAATCATTTGAACACTATTGCTTCGATACCTAGACATCTGCAGACGCTATTCCCTAGCAAGGAAGTGTCGCATTTACATTCACTTGAAGTGTAGACGAGGAATACATGACACTTCGCAAATCATATTATATCTTACCATGAAACATGGAAATGAGATGCGAAATCGCGTTTTGAGAAGCATTAGAACCCTATCGCTACGATACCTAGACATCTGCAGACGCTATTTCCTTTCAAGGAAGTGTCTCATTTACATTCATTTGAAGTGTAGACGAGGAGTACATAACACTTCGCAATGCATATTATATCTCATCATGAAACATAGATATGAGATGCAATATCTCGTTTTAAGAAGCATTAGAACTCTATCGCTACGATACCTAGACATCTGCAGACGCTATTTCCTAGCGAGGAAGTGTCGCATTTACATTCATTTGAAGTGTAGACGAGGAATACATAACACATCGCAAATCATATTATATCTTACCATGAACCATAGAAACGAGATGCGATATCGCGTTTTAAGAATCATAAGAACTCTATTGCTACGATACGTAGACATCTGCAAACGCTATTTCCTAGCGAGGAAGTTTCGCATTCACATTCATTTGAAGTGTAGACGAGGAATACATAACACTTCGCAAATCATATTATATCATACCATGAAACATAGAATTGAGATGCGATATCGCGTTTTAAGAAGCATTAGAACTCTATTGCTACGATAGGTATGCATCTACAAACGCTATTTCCTTGCAAGAAAGTGTCGCATTTACATTCATTTGAAGTGCGGACGAGGAATACATAACACTTCGCAAATCATATTATATCTTACCATGAAACATAGAAATGAGATGCGATATCGCGTTTTAAGAAGCATTAGTACTCTATCGCTACGATAACTTAGACATCTGCAGACGCTATTTCCTAGCGAGGAAGTGTCGCGTTTACATTCATTTGAAGTGTGGACGAGGAATACATAACACTTCGCAAATCATATTATATCATACCATGAAACATAGAATTGAGATGCGATATCGCGTTTTAAGAAGCATTAGAACTGTATTGCTACGATAGGTATACATCTACAAACGCTATTTCCTTGCAAGGAAGTGTCGCATTTACATTCATTTGAAGTGTAGACCAGGAATAAATAACACTTTGCAAATCATATTATATCTTACCATGAAACATAGAAATGAGATGCGATATCGCGTTTTAAGAAGCATTAGTACTCTATCGCTACGATAACTTAGACATCTGCAGACGCTATTTCCAAGCAAGGAAGTGTCGCATTTACATTCATTTGAATCGTAGACGAGGAATGCATAACACTTCGCAATGAATATTATATCTTATCATGAAACATAGATATGAGATGCAATATCTCGTTTTAAGAAGCATTTTAACTCTATTGCTTCGATACGTAGATATCTGCAAACGCTATTTCCTTGCAAGCAGGTGTCGCATTTACATTCTTTTGAAGTGCAGACGAGAAATACATAACACATCGCATATCATATTATATCTTACCATGAAACATAGAAATGAGATGCGATATCGCGTTTTAAGAAGCATTAGAACACTATTGCTACGATAGGTAGACATTTGTAAACGCTATTTCCTTGCAAGGAAGTGTCATATTTACATTCATTTGAAGTGTAGACGAGGAATACATAACACTTCGCAAATCATATTAAATCTTACCATAAAACATAGAAATGAGATGTGATATCGCGTTTTAAGAATCATAAGAACTCTATTGCTACGATACGTAGACAACTGCAAACGCTATTTCCTTGCAAGGAAGTGTCGCATTTACATTCATTTGCAGTGTAGACGAGGAATACATAACACTTCGCAAATCATATTATATCTTACCATGAAACATAGAAATGAGATGCGATATCGCGTTTTAAGAAGCATTAGAACTCTATTGCTACGATAGGTAGACATCTGCAAACGCTATTTCCTTGCAAGGAAGTGTCGCATTTACATTCATTTGAATCGTAGACGGGGAATGCATAACACTTCGCAAATCATATTATATCTTGCCATGAAATATAGAAATGAGATGCGATATCGCATTTTAAGAATCATAAGAACTCTATTGCTACGATACGTAGACATCTGCAAGTGCTATTTCCTTGCAAAGAAGTGTCGCATTTACGTTCATTTGAATCGCAGACGAGGAATGCATAACACTTCGCAATGAATATTATATCTGATCATGAAACATAGATATGAGATGCAATATCTCGTTTTAAGAATCATTTGAACTCTATTGCTTCGATACCTAGACATCTGCAGACGCTATTCCCTAGCAAGGAAGTGTCGCATTTACATTCACTTGAAGTGTAGACGAGGAATACATGACACTTCGCAAATCATATTATATCTTACCATGAAACATGGAAATGAGATGCGAAATCGCGTTTTGAGAAGCATTAGAACCCTATCGCTACGATACCTAGACATCTGCAGAAGCTATTTCCTTTCAAGGAAGTGTCTCATTTACATTCATTTGAAGTGTAGACGAGGAGTACATAACACTTCGCAAATCATATTATATCTTACCATGAAACATAGAAGTGAGATGCGATATCGCGTTTTGAGAATCATAAGAACTCTATTGCTACGATACGTAGACATCTGCAAACGCTATTTCCTTGCAAGGATGTGTCGCATTTACATTCATTTGAAATGTAGACGAGGAATATATAACACTTCGCAAATCATATTATATCTTACCATGAAACATAGAAATGAGATGCGATATCGCGTTTTAAGAAGCATTAGAAATCTATTGCTACGATACGTAGACATCTGCAAACGCTATTTCCTAGCGAGGAAGTGTCGCATTCACATTCATTTGAAGTGTAGACTAGGAATACATAACACTTCGCAAATCATATTATATCTTACCATGAAACATAGAAATGAGATGCTATATCGCGTTTTAAGAATCATAAGAACTCTATCGCTACGATACCTAGATATCTGCAGACGCTATTTCCTAGCGAGGAAGTGCCGCATTTACATTCATTTGAAGTGTAGACGACGAATACATAACACTTCGCAAATCACATTATATCTTACCATGAAACATAGAAATGAGATGCGATATCGCGTTTTAAGAAGCATTAGAACTCTATCGCTACGATACCTAGACATCTGCAAACGCTATTTCCTAGCGAGGAAGTTTCGCATTCACATTCGTTTGAAGTGTAGACGAGGAATACATAACACTTCGCAAATCATATTATATCATACCATGAAACATAGAATTGAGACGCGATATCGCGTTTTAAGAAGCATTAGAACTCTATTGCTACGATAGGTATGCATCTACAAACGCTATTTCCTTGCAAGAAAGTGTCGCATTTACATTCATTTGAAGTGCGGACGAGGAATACATAACACTTCGCAAACCATATTATATCTTACCATGAACCATAGAAATGAGATGCGATATCGCGTTTTAAGAATCACAAGAACTCTATTGCTACGATACGTAGACATCTGCAAACGCTATTTCCTAGCGACGAAGTGTCGTATTCACATTCATTTGAAGTGTAGACGAGGAATACATAACACCTCGCAAATCATATTATATATTACCATGAAACATAGAAATGAGATGCGATATCGCGTTTTAAGAATCACAAGAACTCTATTGCTACGATACGTAGACATCTGCAAACGCTATTTCCTTGCAAGGAAGTGTCGCGTTTACATTCATTTGAAGTGTAGACGAGGAATACATAACACTTCGCAAATCATATTACATCTTACCATGAAACATAGAAATGAGATGCGATATCGCGACTTAAGAAGCATTAGAACTCTATTGCTACGATAGGCAGATATCTGCAAACGCCATTTCCTTGCAAGGAAGTGTCGCATTTACATACATTTGAAGTGTAGGCGAGGAATACATAATACTTCGTAAATCGTGTTATATCTTACCATGAAACATAGAATTGAGATGCGATATCGCGTTTTAAGAAGCATTAGAACTCTATTGCTACGATAGCTAGACATCTGCAGACGCTATTTCCTACCAAGGAAGTGTCGCATTTACATTCATTTGAAGTGTACACGAGGAATACATAACACTTCGCAAATCATATTATATCTTACCATGAAACATAGAAATGAGATGCGATATCGCGTTTCAAGAAGCATTAGAACACTATTGCTACAATAGGCAGATATCTGCAAACGCTATTTCCTTGCAAGGAAGTGTCGCATTTACATTCATTTGAAGTGTAGGCGAGGAATACATAACACTTCGCAATTCGTGTTATATCTTACCATGAAACATAGAAATGAGATGCGATATCGCGTTTTAAGAATCATAAGGACTCTATTGTTACGATACGTAGACATCTGCAAACGCTATTTCCTTGGAAGGAAGTGTCGCATTTACGTTCGTTTGAATCGCAGACGAGGAATGCATAACACTTCGCAATGAATATTATATCTTATCATGAAACATAGATATGAGATGCAATATCTCGTTTTAAGAAGCATTTGAACTCTATTGCTTCGATACGTAGGCATCTGCAAACGCTATTTCCTTGTAAGGAAGTGTCGCACTTACATTCATTTGAAGTGTAGACGAGGAATACATAACACATCGCAAATCATATTATATCTTACCATGAACCATAGAAACGAGATGCGATATCGCGTTTTAAGAATCATAAGGACTCTATTGTTACGATACGTAGACATCTGCAAACGCTATTTCCTTGCAAGGAAGTGTCGCATTTACGTTCATTTGAATCGCAGACGAGGAATGCATAACACTTCGCAATGAATATTATATCTTATCATGAAACATAGATATGAGATGCAATATCTCGTTTTAAGAAGCACTTGAACTCTATTGCTTCGATACGTAGGCATCTGCAAACGCTATTTCCTTGTAAGGAAGTGTCGCACTTACATTCATTTGAAGTGTAGGCGAGGAATACATAACACTTCGCAAATCATATTATATCTTACCGTGAAACATAGAAATGAGATGCGATATCGCGTTTTAAGAAGCATTAGAAATCTATTGCTACGATACGTAGACATCTGCAAACGCAATTTCCTTGCTAGGAAGTGTTGCATTTGCATTCATTTGAAGTGTAGACGAGGAATACATGACACTTCGCAAATCATATTATATCATACCATGAAACATAGAAATGAGATGCGATATCGCGTTTTAAGAAGCATTATGTACCTGTTGCTACGATACGTAGGCATCTGCAAACACTATTTCTTTGCAAGGAAGTATAGCATTTACATTCATTTGAAGTGTAGACGAGGAATACATAACACTTCGCCAATCATGTTATATCTTACCATGAAACATAGAAATGAGATGCGATATCGCGTTTTAAGAATCATATGAACTCTATTGCTACGATACGTAGACATCTGCAATCGTTATTTCCTTGCAAGGAAGAGTCGCATTTACTTTCACTTGAATCGTAGACTAGGAATGCATAACACTTCGCAATGAATATTACATCTTACCATGCAACATAGAAATGAGATGCGATATCGCCCTTTAAGAAGCATTAGAAATCTATTGCTACGATACGTAGACATTTGCAAACGCTATTTCCTTGCAAGGAAGTGTCACATTTACATTCATTTGAATCGTAGACTAGGAATGCGTAATACTTCGCAATGAATATTATATCTTATCATGAAACATAGATATGAGATGCAATATCTCGTTTTAAGAAGCATTTGAACTCAATTGCTACGATACCTAGACATCTGCAGACGCTATTTCCTTGCAAGGAAGTGTCGCATTTACATTCATTTGAAGTGTAGACGGGGAATACATGACACTTCGCAAATCATATTATATCCTACCATGAAACATAGAAATGAGATGCGATATCGCGTTTTAAGTAAGATAAGAATTCCATTGCTACGATACGTAGACATCTGCAAACGCTATTTCCTTGCAAGGAAGTGTCGCATATACATTCATTTGAATCGTAGACGAGGAATGCATAACACTTCGCAATGAATATTATATCTTATCATGAAACATAGATATGAGATGCAATATCTCGTTTTAAGAAGCATTTGAACTCAATTGCTACGATACCTAGACAACTGCATACGCTATTTCCTAGCAAGGAAGTGTCGCATTTACATTCATTTGAAGTGTAGACGAGGAATACATGACACTTCGCAAATCATATTATGGCTTACCATGAAACATAGAAATGAGATGCGATATCGCGTTTTAGGAAGCATTAGAACACTATTGCTACGAGAGCTAGACATCTGCAAACGCTATTTCCTGGCAAGGAAGTGTCGCATTTACATTCATTTGAAGTGTAGAGGAGGAGTACATAACATTTCGCAAATCATATTACATCTTACCATGAAACATAGAAATGAGATGCGATATCGCGTTTTAAGAAGCATTAGAACTCTATTGCTACGATACATAGACATCTGGAAACGCTATTTCCTAGCAAGGAAGTGTCGTATTTACATTCATTTGAAGTGTAGACTAGGAATACATGACACTTCGCAAATCATATTATATCTTACCATGAAACATTGGAATGAGATGCGATATCGCGCTTTAAGAAGCATTAGAAATCTATTGCTACGATACGTAGACATCTGCAAACGCTATTTCCTAGCGAGGAAATGCCGCATTCACATTCATTTGAAGTGTAGACGAGGAATACATGACACTTCGCAAATTATATTATATCTTACCCTGAAACATAGAAATGAGATGCGATAACGCGTTCTAAGTAACATAAGATCTCCATTGCTACGATACGTAGACATCTGCAAACGCTATTTCCTTGCAAGGAAGTGTCGCATTTTCATTCATTTGAATCGTAGACGAGGAATGCATAACACTTCGCAATGAATATTATATCTTATCATGAAACATAGATATGAGATGCAATATCTGGTTTTAAGAAGCATTTGAACTCAATTGCTACGATACCTAGACAACTGCAGACGCTATTTCCTAGCAAGGAAGTGTCGCATTTACATTCGTTTGAAGTGTAGACGAGGAATACATGACACTTCGCAAATCATATAATATCTTACCATGAAACATAGAAATGAGATGCGATATCGCGTTTTAAGAAGCATTAGAAATCTATTGCTACGATACGTAGACATCTGCAAACGCTATTTCCTAGCAAGGAAGTGTCGCATTTACATTCATTTGAAGTGTAGACGAGGAATACATGACACTTCGCAAATCATATTATATCTTACCATGAAACATAGAAATGAGATGCGATATCGCGTTTTAAGAAGCATTGGAAAGCTATTGCTACGATACGTAGACATCTGCAAACGCTATTTCCTAGCGATGAAGTATCGCATTCACATTCATTTGAAGTGTAGACGAGGAATACATAACACTTCGCCAATCATGTTATATCTTACCATGAAACATAGAAATGAGATGCGATATCGCGTTTTAAGAATCATATGAACTCTATTGCTACGATACGTAGACATCTGCAATCGTTGTTTCCTTGCAAGGAAGAGTCGCATTTACTTTCACTTGAATCGTAGACGAGGAATGCATGACACTTCGCAATGAATATTACATCTTACCATGCAACATAGAAATGAGATGCGATATCGCCCTTTAAGAAGCATTAGAAATCTATTGCTACGATACGTAGACATTTGCAAACGCTATTTCCTTGCAAGGAAGTGTCACATTTACATTCATTTGAATCGTAGACTAGGAATGCATAATACTTCGCAATGAATATTATACTTTATCATGAAACATAGATATGAGATGCAATATCTCGTTTTAAGAAGCATTTGAACTCAATTGCTACGATACCTAGACATCTGCAGACGCTATTTCCTTGCAAGGAAGTGTCGCATTTACATTCATTTGAAGTGTAGACGGGGAATACATGACACTTCGCAAATCATATTATATCCTACCATGAAACATAGAAATGAGATGCGATATCGCGTTTTAAGTAAGATAAGAATTCCATTGCTACGATACCTAGACATCTGCAGACGCTATTTCCTAGCAAGGAAGTGTCGCAATTACATTCATTTGAAGTATAGACGAGGAATACATGACACTTCGCAAATCATATTATAGCTTACCATGAAACATAGAAATGAGTTGCGATATCGCGTTTTAAGAAGCATTAGAACTCTATTGCTACGATACGTAGATATCTGCAAACGCTATTTCCTAGCAAGGAAGTGTCGCATTTACATTCATTTGAAGTGTAGACAAGGAATACATAACACTTCGCAAATCATATTATATCTTACCATGAAACATAGAAATGAGATGCGATATCGCGTTTTAAGAAGCATTAAAACACTATTGCTACGAGAGCTAGACATCTGCAAACGCTATTTCCTGGCAAGGAAGTGTCGCATTTACATTCATTTGAAGTGTAGAGGAGGAGTACATAACATTTCGCAAATCATATTACATCTTACCATGAAACATTGAAATGAGATGCGATATCGCGTTTTAAGAAGCATTAGAAATCTATTGCTACGATACGTAGACATCTGCAAACGCAATTTCCTTGCTAGGAAGTGTCGCATTTATATTCATTTGAAGTGTAGACGAGGAATACATGACACATCGCAAATCATATTATATCTTACCATGAAACATAGAAATGAAATGCGATATCGCGTTTTAAGAAGCATTAGGTATCTGTTGCTACGATACGTAGGCATCTGCAAACGCAATTTCCTTGCTAGGAAGTGTCGCATTTACATTCATTTGAAGTGTAGACGAGGAATACATAACACTTCGCAAATCATATTATATCTTACCATGGAACTTAGAAATGAGATGCGATGTCGCGTTTTTAGAAGCATTAGAAAGCTATTGCTACGATACGTAGACATCTGCAATCGTTATTTCCTTGCAAGGAAGTGTCGCATTTACATTCATTTGAAGTGTAGACGAGGAATACATGACACTTCGCAAATCATATTGTATCTTACCATGAACCATAGAAATGAGATGCGATATCGCGTTTTAAGAAGCATTAGAACTCTATTGCTACGATACGTAGACATCTGCAAACGCTATTTCCTAGCAAGGAAGTATCGCATTTACATTCATTTGAAGTGTAGGCGAGGAATGCATAATACTTCGCAATGAATATTATATCTTATCTTGAAACATAGATATGAGATGCGATATCATGTTTTAAGAAGCATTAGAACTCCATCCCTACGATAAGTAGACATCTGCAAACGCTATTTCCTTGCAAGGAAGTGTCGCATTTACATTCTTTCGAAGTGAATAATAGGTATATATAATACATCGCAATAAATACTATACCTTGTCATGAAACGTACAAATGAGATGCGATATCGCGTTTTAAGAAGCATTGGAACCCTATTGCTACGATACGTAGATATCTGCAGACGCTATTTCCTAGCAAGCAAGCGTCGCATTTACGTTCTTTTGAAGCGAATACGAGGTATACATGACACTTCGCAATGAATATTATATCTTATCATGAAACATAGAAGTGAGATGCGATATCGCGATTTAAGAAGCACTAGAACTCTATTGCTACGATGCGTAGACATCTGCAAATGTTATTTCCTATCAAGGAAGTGTCGCATTTACATTCTTTTGAAGTGAATACGAGGTACGAATAACACTCCACAATGAATATTGTATCTTATCACGAATCATATAAATGAAATGCGACATCTCGTTTTAAGTAGCATTAGAACTCTATTGCTACGATACGTAGACATCTGCAAACGCCATTCCCTAGCATGGATGTGTCGCATTTACGTTCATTTGAAGTGTAGACGAGGAATACATAACACTTCGCAAATCATATTATATCTCACCACGAAACATAGAAATGAGATGCAATATCGCGTTTTCAGAAGCATTAGAACTCTATTGCCACGATACGTAGACATCTGCAAACGCTATTTCCTAGCAAGGAAGCGTCGCATTTACGTTCTTTTGAAGCGAATACGAGGTATACATGACACTTCGCAATGAATATTATATCTTATCATGAAACATAGAAGTGAGATGCGATATCGCGATTTAAGAAGCACTAGAACTCTATTGCTACGATGCGTAGACATCTGCAAATGTTATTTCCTATCAAGGAAGTGTCTCATTTACATTCTTTTGAAGTGAATACGAGGTACGAATAACACTCCACAATGAATATTGTATCTTATCACGAATCATATAAATGAAATGCGACATCTCGTTTTAAGTAGCATTAGAACACAATTGCTGCGATAAGTAGACATTTGCAAACGCTATTTCCTAGCATGGAAGTGTCGCATTTACATTCTTTTGAAGTGAATACGAGGTATACATAACATTCCACAATGAATATTATATCTTATTACGAAACATAGAAATGAAATACGACTCCTCAATTTAAGATGCATTAGAACTCTATTGCTACGATACGTAGACATCTGCAAACGCTATTTCCTAGCATGGAAGTGCCGCATTTACATTCTTTTGAAGATAATACGAGGTATATATAACACTTCGCAATGAATATTATATCTTATCTCGAAACATAGTAGTGAGATGCGATATCGCGATTTAAGGAGCACTAGAACTCTATTGCTACGATGCGTAGACATCTGCAAATGTTATTTCCTAGCAAGGAAGTGTCGCATTTACATTCTTTTGAAGTGAATACGAGGTATACATAACATACCACAATGAATATTATATCTTATCACGAAACATAGAAACGAAATGCGGCATCTCGTTTTAAGTAGCATTAGAACTCCATTGCTACGATGCGCAGACATCTGCAAACGATATTTCCTAGCATGCAAGTGTCGCATTTACATTCTTTTGAAGTGAATACGAGATATACATGATACTTCGCAAGGAATATTATATCTTATCATGAAACATCGGAATGAGGTGCTATACCGCGTTTTGAGAAGCATTAGAACTCTATTGCTAATATAGGTAAACGTCTGCAAACTCTATTTCCTAGCAAGGAAATGTCGTACTTACAATCCATTGAAGTGAATACGAGGTATACATAACATTGCACAATGAATATTATATCTTATTACGAAACATAGATATGTGATGCGATATCCCGTCTTAAAAAGCATGAGAACTCTAATGTTACAACACGCAGCCATCTGCAAACGCTATTTCCTAGCAAGAAAGTGTAGCATTTACATTCCTTTGAAGTGGAGACGATGTATACATAACACTTCGCAATGAATATTATATCTTATCATGATACATAGAAATGAGATGCGATAATGCGTTTCAAGATTCATTAGAACTCAATTGCATCGACACGTAGACATCTGGAAACGCTATTTCATAGCGAGGAAGTGTCGCATTTACATCCTTTTGAAGTGTAGACGAGGATACATTACACTCCACAAAGAATATTATATCTTATCATGAAACATAGATATGAGATGAAATATCGCGAGATAAGAAGCTTTAGATCTCTGTTGCTTGGATACGTAGACATCTGCAAACGCTATTTCCTAGCAAGGAAATGTCGCGCTTACATTCACTTGAAGTGAATACGATGTATATATGACACTTTGGAATGAATGTTATACCTTATCATGAAACATAGAAGTGAGATGCGATATCGCGTTTTAAGAAGCATTAGAACTCTAGTGTTTCGATACTTAGACATCTGGAAACGCTATTTCCCAGCAAGGAAGTGTCGCATTTACATTCATTTGAAGTGAATACGAGGAATAAGTGACACTTCGCAAAGGATATTATATATTATCATGAAACATAAAAATGAGATGCGATATCGCGTTGTGAGAAGCATTAGAAATTTATTGCTTGCATACGTATACATCAGCAAACACTATTTCCTAGCAAGTAAGTGTCGCATTCGCACTCTTTTGAAGTGAATACGAGGTATACATGACACTTCGCAATGAATATTATATCTTATAATGAAACATAGAAATGAGATGCGATATCGCGTTGTCAGAAGCATTAGAACTCTACTGCGACGATAGGAGGACATTTGCAAACGCTATTTCCTCGGAAGGAAGTGTCGCATTTACATTCTGTTGAACGGAATACGAGGTATACATGACACTTCGCAATGAATATTATATCTTATCACGAATCATAGAAATGAGATGCAATATCGCGATTTAAGAAGCATTATATCTCTATTGCTATGATACCTAGACATCTGCATACGCTATGTCCTAGCACTGAAGTGTCGCATTTACATTCTTTTGAAGTGAATACGAGGTATATATGACACTTCGCAATGAATATTATATCTTATCACGAAACATAGAATTGAGATGCGATATCACGTTTTATGAAGCTTTAGAACTCTATTTCTACGATACATAGACGATACGTCTACAGATGCTATTTCCTAGCAAGGAAGTGTCTCATTTACATTCATTTGAAGTGTGTGCGAGGTATAGATAACACTCAACAATGAATATTATATCTTATCACTAAACATAGAAATGAGATGCGATATGGCGTTTTAAGGGGCATTAGTACTCTATAGCTTCGGTACAGATATATCTGGGAACGTAATTTCCTAGGAAGGAACCTCCTCGCACGCCCAAGCATCAGCCCCTGGACGCATGCAACCAGCCAAACTCGCCTGCAGAACCAGCAACTGGAAGTTTTCGCGCGCGCATACCTGCACGCGCTCTCTCACACCGAGTTCCGCTGCCTCACGCGCACCGCCGAGTATACCTGTCTCGCTCGTACCGGGCACCAGTGTCTCACTCGCACCACCGAGTATACCTGTCTCGCCCGCACCAAGGACGGGCAGCCCTGTCTCTCTCGCACCGGGGATTCCGTCCTGCAGGAAGACGTAGCCGCAGCCCATCACCTGAATGGGGTCTTTTCCAATTCCGGGAACAGGATCTGCTAGGACCTATATATTACTTCTAAGCTAGGACATACATACCATATCATGACGCATATATAAGAATTCCTAGATTTAGGTTACACTAAGTAAGATGCGTCCGGCCAGCGGCATGCGCCGCTAGCCCCACCACGAGCCGGGAGTCCCCACTTGCTGGACCGCGCGCTCTCCTCCTCGAGACGCGAGTCCCCCACTCGCGGGACCGCGATCTCCCTACCGCGAGCCTCCGCGACCGTAGCGCCCCGCGAACCGAGGAGGTCAGAGACGCGTCTCCAGAGCACACACTCTGACAGGAGGTCTCCTACCAAGGAGTCGAAACCTCTAGTTCTAGATCGTTAGCCACCTCAATGTGGGGTTCAGGCATCGTATTTCTATTTCCATTTTAACTTAGTCTTAGTCTTAGAATAATTCCAGTTTTTGTATACTTTAAACCTAGAATATATTTTATTTTTACTTTTACTATATCCAAGTACAAGTTCTTCTACCAAGTCTACTATTTCCACATCCATTAATTGTATCAAGTGTTTATAATACTAGTTCTACCTTTAACATTACATTTAACTTCGAATTCTTCCACGGGTTCTTCCATACAACTGGGGTTGCTGTTCATCAAATTGAAGGAGTATAGAAATCGGATTTGTGACGTTGAGACCGCCGCTTATCCTTCAGATCTTAGTCGAAAGTACAGAAAAACCTGGTGAATGAATCGTGCTTCCGGTTTGCGAAGAGCGCGACGTGCGAGTAGGACGAATTTCATTGTGCGTGAATATTTGGAGGGCGATCCGAGAGTCCTCGTTTACCAGCGACCTGCCTTCGCACCAGCCCAGACGCCGCTTTCCGAAGCGACCGTCGACGCTTCCGATCCAGACACCACGACGCATCACGCCGATTCTGCCACATTCAGCATCATCGCTGAATTCCGAGCGCCGTCCTCCTCTTCGCTGGCGACTGATCGAGATTTCCGTAGCAGACAACAGAACGAAATCCGCTACGATCCCAGCGAACGATACTCCACGCGGTTTCTACGTACAAATCGAGAGAGAAGTCATCGAAAGGTAGGGTCATTTCCTTATTATCGCGAGTGTTTTCGCTAGTGTCGCGTCAGCCGAAATAGTCGGACACGGTCTTAACGCGTTCCAGCGGACCGAATTACCGAAAAATAGGCTAGTGTCGTAAAGCCTCCGGAGCAACGGAAAATAGTTTCACCGGACGTGATACCTCGTATTCACCTCAAAAGAATGTAAATGCGACACTTCCTTGCTATGAAATAGCGTCTCCAGATATCTACGTATCGAAGAAATAGAGTTCTAATGCTTCTTGAATCGCCATATCGCATATCATTTCTATGTTTCATCATAATATATAATATTCATTGCGAAGTGTCATGTATATCTCGTCTACACTTCAAATGAATGTAAATGCGATACTTCCTTCCTAGGAAATAGCGTATGCAGATGTCTACGTACCGATACAATAGAGTTCTAATGCTTCTTATATCGCGATATCGCACCTCATTTCTATGTTTCACGATAAGATAAAATATTCATTGCGAAGTGTTATGTACACCTCGCATACACTTCAAATGTATGTAAATGCGACACTTCCTTGCTAGGAAGTAGCGCTTGCCGATGTCTACGTATCGTAGAAATAGAGTTCTAATGCTTTTTAAATAGCGATATCGCATCTCATTTCCATGTTTCATGACAAGATATAATGTTCATTGCGAAGTGACATGTCTACCTCGCATTTACTTCAAAAGAATGTAAATGCGACACTTCCTTGCTAGGAAATGGCTTTTGCAGATGTCTACGTATCGTAGCAATAGGATTCTAACGATTCATAAAACGCGATATCGCATCTCATTTCTATGATTCATGATAAGATATAAAATTCATTGTGGTGCGTGATGTATACCTCGTATTCACTACAATAGAATGTTAATGCGACACTTCCTTGCTAGGCAGTAGCGTTTGCGGATGCCTACGTATCGAAGCAAGAGCGTTCTAATGCTACCTAAATCGCGATATCGAATCTCATTTATATGTTTCGTGGTAAGATATAATATTCATTGCGAAGTGTCATGTATACCCCGTATTCACTTCAAAAGAATGTAAATGGGACGTTTCCATCCTTGGGAATATCGTTTGCAGATGTCTACGTATCGTAGCAATAGAGTTCTAATGCTACTTAAATCGCGATATCGCATTTCATTTATATGTTTCGTGATAAGATATAAAATTCATTGCGAAGTGTCATGTATACCTCGTATTCACTTCAAAAGAATGTAAATGCTACGTTTCCATTCTTGGGAATATCGTTTGCAGATGTCTACGCATCGTAGCAATAGAGTTCTAATGCTACTTAAATCGCGATATCGCATTTCATTTATATGTTTCGTGATAAGATATAATATTTATTGCGAAGTGTCATGTATACCTCGTATTCACTTCAAAAGAATGTAAATGCGACTATTCCTTTCTAGGAAATAGCGTTTGCAGATGCCTACGTATCGTAGCAATAGAGTTCTAGTGCTTCTCAAAACACGATATCGCATCCCATTTCTATGCTTCATGATGAGATATAATATTAATTTTCCAAGTGTTGTGTATACCTCGTATTCACTCCAAACGAATGTAAATGCGACACTTCCTTGCTACGAAATAGCGTATTCAGATGTCTACGTATCGTAGCAATAGATTTCTAATGCTACTTAAATCGCGATATCGCATCTCATTTATATGTTTCGTGGTAAGATATAATATTCATTGCGAAGTGTCATGTATACCCCGTATTCACTTCAAAAGAATGTAAATGGGACATTTCCATCCTTGGGAATATCGTTTGCAGATGTCTACGTATCGTAGCAATAGAGTTCTAATGCTACTTAAATCGCGATATCGCATTTCATTTATATGTTTCGTGATAAGATATAAAATTCATTGCGAAGTGTCATGTATACCCCGTATTCACTTCAAAAGAATGTAAATGCTACGTTTCCATTCTTGGGAATATCGTTTGCAGATGTCTACGCATCGTAGCAATAGAGTTCTAATGCTACTTAAATCGCGATATCGCATTTCATTTATATGTTTCGTGATAAGATATAATATTTATTGCGAAGTGTCATGTATACCTCGTATTCACTTCAAAAGAATGTAAATGCGACTATTCCTTTCTAGGAAATAGCGTTTGCAGATGCCTACGTATCGTAGCAATAGAGTTCTAGTGCTTCTCAAAACACGATATCGCATCCCATTTCTATGCTTCATGATGAGATATAATATTAATTTTCCAAGTGTTGTGTATACCTCGTATTCACTCCAAACGAATGTAAATGCGACACTTCCTTGCTACGAAATAGCGTATTCAGATGTCTACGTATCGTAGCAATAGATTTCTAATGCTACTTAAATCGCGATATCGCATCTCATTTATATGTTTCGTGGTAAGATATAATATTCATTGCGAAGTATCATGTATACCTCGTATTCACTTCAAAAGAATGAAAATGCAACGTTTCCATCCTTGGGAATATCGTTTCCAGATGTCTCCTTATCGTTGCAAAAGGTTCCTAATGTTTCTTAAAACGAGATATCGCATTTCATTTATATGTTTCTTGATAAGATATAATATTCATTGCGAAGTGTCATGTATACCTCGTATTCACTTCAAACGAATGTAAATGCGACACTTCCTTCCTAGGAAATAGCGTATTCAGATGTCTACGTATCGTAGCAATAGAGTTCTAATGCTACTTACATGGCGATATCGCATCTCATTTCTGTGTTTCGTGATAAGATGTAATATTCATTGCGAAGTGTCATGTACACCTCGTATTCACTTCAAAAGAATGTAAATGCGACACTTCCATGCTAGGAAATAGCGTCTGCAGATGTATACGCGTCGAGGCCACAGAGTTCTAATGCTTCTTAAAACGTGATATCGCACATCACTTCTATGTTTCATGATGAGATATAATGTTCATTGCGAAGTGTCATGTATACCTCGTATTCACTTCAAAGGAATGTAAATGCGACTACTACTTGCTAGGAAATAGCGTTTGCAGATGCCTACGTATCGTAGCAATAGAGTTGTAGTGCTTCTCAAACTGCGATATCGCATATCATTTCTATATTTCGTGATAAGATGTAATATTCATTTCGAAGTGTCATGTATACCTCGCATTTACTTCAAAAGAATGTAAATGCCACTATTGCTTGCTAGGAAATAGCGTTTGCAGATGTCTACGCGTCGAGGCAATAGAGTTCTATTGCTTCTCAAAACGCGATATCGCATCTCACTTCTATGTTTCATGACAAGATACAATATTCATAGCGAAGTGTCATGTACACCTCGTATTCACTTCAAGAGAATGTAAATGCGACTATTGGTTGCTTGGAAATAGCGTTTGCAGATGTCTACGTATTGTAGCAATTGAGTTCTAATGCTACTTAAATCGCGATATCGCATCTCAATTCTATGTTTCATGATAAGATATAATATTCACTGTGGAGTGTTATGTATACCTCGTACCCACTTCAAAAGAATGTAAATGCGACAATTCCTTGCTAGGAAATAGCGTTTGCAGACATCTACGTATCGTGGCATTAAGGTTCTAATGCTTCTCAAAACGCTATATTGCTTCTCATTTCTATATTTCATGATAAGATATAATATTCATTGCGTAGTGTCATGTATACCTCGCATACACGTCAAATGGATGTAAATGCGACAGTTCCTGGCTAGGAAATAGTGTTTGTAGATATCTACGTATCGAAGCAATAGAGTTCTATTGCTTCTTAAATCGTCATATCGCATTTCATTTCTATGTTTCATGAAAAGATATAATATTCATTGCGAAGTGTCATGTATACCTCGTATTCCTATCAAAAGAATGTATATGCGACACTTCCTTGTTAGGAAGTTGCGTTTGCAGATGTCTACTTATCGAAGCAATAGATATCTGATGCTTCATAAATCGCCATATCACATCTCATTTCTGCGTTCCATGATAAGATATAATATTCATTGTGCAGTGTTATGTATATCTCGTCTATACTTCAAAAGAATGTAAACGCGACACTTCCTTGCCAGAAAATAGCGTTTGTAGATGTCTACGTATCTTAGTATTAGAATTCTAATGCTTCTCCAAACGCGATATCGCTACTCATTACTATGTTTCATGATAATATATAAAATTCATTGTGGAGTGTTATGTATACCTTGTATTCACTTCAAAAGAATGTAAATGCGACACTTCCTTGCCAGGAAATAGCGTTTGCAGATGTCTACGTATCGAAGCAATAGAGTTCTAATGCTTCTTAAATAGCCATATTACATCTCCTTTCTATGTTTCATGATAAGATATAATATTCATAGTGGAGTGTTTTGTATACCTCGTATTCACTTCAAAAGAATGTAACCACGACACTTCCTTGCTAGGAAGTAGCGTTTGCAGATGTCTAAGTATCGAAGCAGCAGTGTTCTGATGCTTCTTCAAACGGGATATCGCATCTCATTTCTATGTTTCATGATGAGATATAATATTCATTGCGAAGTGTTATGTACTCCTCGTACCTACTCCAAATGAATGTAACTGCGACACTTTCTTGCTAGGAAGTAGCGTTTCCAGATATCTACGTATCGAAGCAATATCGTTCTAATCCTCCTTAGAACGGGATATCGCATCTCATTTCTATGTTTCATGATAAGATATAATATTCATTGCGAAGTGTCATGTATAGCTCGCATACACTTCAAATGAATGTAAAAGCGACACTTCCTTGCTAGGTTATAGCGTTTGCAGATGTCTACGTACCGAAACAATAGAGTTCTAATGCGTCTTAACCCGAGATATCGCATCTCATTCCTATGTTTCATGATAAGGTATAATATTCATTACGAAGTGTCATGTATACCTCACATACACTTCCAATGAATGTAAATGCGACACTTCCTTGCTAGGAAATAGCGTTTGCAGATGTCTACGTATCCAAGCAGTAGAGTGCTAATGCTTCTTAAAACGGGATACCGCATCTCACTTCTTTGTATCATGATATGATATAATATTAATTGCCAAGTGTCATGAATACCTCGTATTCAATTCAAAACAAATGTAAATGCGACACTTCCATGCTAGGAAATAGCGTTTGCAGATGTCTACGCATCGAAGCAACAGAGTGCTAATGCCTCTTAAAACGGGATATCGCATCTCATTTCTTTGTTTCATGATATGATATAATATTAAGTGCGAAGTGTCGTGAATACCTCGTATTCACTTCAAAAGAATGTAAGTGCGACACTTCCATGCTAGGAAATAGCGTTTGGAGAAGTCTACGTATCGAAGCAATAGAGTTCTAATGCTTCTTATTAAGAGATGACGCAATGTAGTTCTATGTTTTTTGATAAGATATATTATCCATCGCGAAGCGTCATGTATACCTCTTATTCTCTTCAAAGGTATGTAAATGCGACACTGCCTTGCTAGGAAATAGCGTTTCCAGATGTCTACGATTCGAAGTAATAGAGTTCTAATGCTTCTTAAAAGGCGGTATCGCATCTCATTAATAAGTTTCATGATAAGGTATAATATTCATTGCCAAGTGTTAGGTATTCCTCGTCTACATTCCAAATAAATGTAAATGCGACAGTTCGTTGCTAGGATATAGCGTTCCCAGATGTCTACGTATCGAAGAAATAGAGACCTAATGCTTCCTAAACCGCGATATCGCATCTCATTTCTATGTTTCATGATAAGAAATAATATTCATTGCGAAGTTTTATGCATACCTCGTCTACTCTTCAAACGAATGTAAATGCGACACTTCCTTGCCAGGAAATAGCGTTCTCACATGTCTACGTATCGCAGCAATAGAGATCTGATGCTTACTCAAAGGCGATATCACATCTCACTTCTGTTTAATGACAAGAAATAATATTAATTGCGATGTGTTATGCATACCTCGACTACACCTCAGACGAGTGTAGATGCGACACTTTCTTCTTAGGAAATATCGTTTCCAGATGTCTACGTATGGAAGCAATACGGTTTTAATGCTTCTTAAAACGCGATATCGCATCCAATTTCTATGTTTCATGATTAGATATAATATTCATTGCGAAGTGTTATGTATACCTCGTCTACGGTTCAAAAGAATGTTAACGTCACTCTACCTTGCTTGCAAGGAGCGATTCCGGATGTCTACGTATCGAAGCAATAGACTTCTAATGTTTCTTAAAACGTGATATCGCATCTCATTTCAATGTTTCATGATAAGATATAGTATTCTTTGCAAAGTGTTATGTATACCTCGTCTACCTTTCAAAAGAATGTAGATGTCACACTGCCTTGCTAGCAAGTAGCGTTTGCAGATGGCTACGTTTCGAAGCAATAGATCTCTAATGCATCTTAAAACGCGATATCGCATCTCATTTCTATGTCTCATTATAAGATATAATATTCACTGTGATGTGTTATTTATACCTCGCATTCACTTCAAAAGAATTTAAATGCGACACTTCCTTGCTAGGAATTTGCGTTTGCAGATGTCTACGTATCATTGCAATAGGGTTCTAATGCTTCGCAAAACGCGATATCGCATCTCATTGCTATGTTTCATGATAAGATATAATATGCATTGCGATGTGTCATGTATACCTCGTATTCACTTCAAATGAATGTAAATCCCACACTTTCTTGCTACGGAATATAGCTTGCAGATGTCTACGTGTCGGGGCAATAGAGTTGTAATGCTTCGTTAAACGCGATTTCGCAGATGATTTCTGTGAAAAATGACAAGATGTATTTGTATGTAACGCGTTATGTATATCTCGGCAACGCTTCAGAGGAATGTAAATCTCACACTTCCTTGCTACGGAATAGCGTTTCCAGAAGTCTACATATCTATGCAATAGATTTCTAATACTTCATGTAGTGCTATATCGTATCTCATATCTATGTCTCATGTTAAGATGCAACGTCAACGCTAGCGTTATTTATATCTCGTCTGCACTTGAAAATAATGCAAATACCGCACTTGCTTGCTACGGAACAGTGTTTCTAGATGTCTACGAATCGAGGCATAGGAGTTCTAATGCTTCATGGAACGCAATATATCATTTCACATCAAGAGTTCGAAGTATGTATGTAGATTTTAATGCATTGCATATATCATTATGCTCATCTGCTTCTGCGCCCCAAAAGTGTGGTTTCCACACTTCCTGACAAGAGGATAGCGATTCTGGTTGTAAATGTGTCGAAGCAATAGAGTTCTAATACATCATTCATCGCGATCTCGCATCACATTTCAATGTGTAATGTAAGATGTAATATTCAATGCAGCGCGTTACGTTCTACTCTTCAACACTTCTAGCGAATGTGAACCCTACACTCCCTTGCAGGGGAATAGCGTTTTTAGATATCTACTTGTCGAAGCAATAAAGTTCTATTACTTTATTCAGATCGATGTCGCATCTCATTTCAATGCCGCGTGTTGAGATTTAATATTCAATGAAACGCGTTACGTTTATCTGTTTCTACACGTCAACAGTATAAAAATCCTACAATATCTTGCCAGGAGGTAGCGTTTCTAGGTGTGCACGTATTGAAGCAATAGATTTATAATGCTATATAAAACGCGATATCGCATTTGATATCAACAGTTCGAAGTATGTAAGTAGATAAAAATACTCTACACATCTCGTTATGCTTGTCTGCATATACACGCCAAAAGACTGTGATTTCTACACTTCCTTGCAAGGGAATTGCGTTCTTAGATGTCTACTTTTCGAAGCAATAGAGTTCTATTGCTTCATTCAACACGATGTCGCAAGTCATTTCAATGATTCATGGTAAATTGCATTGTTCTATGCAATATGTTACATTTGTCTGCATCTAGACCTTAGAAGGATGTGAATCCTATACTTACTTGCAACAGAATATCTTTTCCAGATCTCTACGTGTCCAAGCAAGACATTTATAATACTTCATGCAGCGCGATGTCGCATCTCATTTCAACGTTTCAAAGCAAAGAATCTGTAATCATATATCCATAACATTATGCTTAACTGTTAGAGGTCTTCAATAGAATGTGAACTATATAATTCCATGCAACGGCATGGCGCTCCGTAGTGTCTGTCTGTTAAAGCAATCGAGCTAGAATTCTCCATGCAATGCGCTGGCGCATCCCATTTCATCGTTTTAAAGTAAGAATGCTGTAATCTCTTATGCATAGCTCTATGCTTATCTGCTTTAAAATTTCATAAGAATGTAAATTCTACAGCTCTATGCAACAGGATTGCCCTTCGTAGTGTCTACATGTCGAGACAATAAAGTACTAATGCATTATACAATGCCATGACTCATCTCATTTCAACGTTTCGAATTAAGTAAGCTGTAATCTTCTATGAAAAGCATTATAATTATCTGCTTCTACTCTACAATAGAATGTGAATTCTATAGATCCAAGCAACAGGAGGGCAGGCTCTCCACCATCCTACTACCTGCCCTGATGCGGGCAAAGGATTCCCAGGGCCACTCAAACCGCGACCAACATCTATCTTATACTCTAACCGATTCATCGTTATGCGTTTTCCATTAAGCTTGCCGGGATCAGTGATATTGATTCGCTCAATCTAAATTATTATTTTCTTTTTAAGTTTCTCGATTTTTTTAGTTTCTCTCACGATATCGTCTATTTCGTTGTACCTTACCCTTACAGTATGGTATATAATCTGTTGTTTGATAAGTCTAGGATTTCCTCTTAATAAATGCAATGCTTCCACATATTCTCTTTCTCTTTCTCTTTAGTTACATTGTTGTTATTTTATGCTTTTCACCCTCCACATTCACTCTCTACACCATCTCGGAACAGGCGTTATACGATTACTGCAGGATGACGCCCCGGTCTCGTTACACCGAGGTCGAGTGTTCTGTCTTGCATCCGTTGATTTATATATGTTATATATTGGAGAATATTTCCTCTTATCCTTTGTATTTTTCGAATGAAATTACATTGACAGAAGTACGAGTTAGTTCTGCACGCCTATTTGAAACAACATTAAATCACCTTGTTAAACAATAATATATTAAATGTGACTTGGACTTTTAAATTTGAATTTATAAACATCTAACAGGTAAATATGTTTTTCTTACTATTCATATCGTTATACATTCAGTGATTTATTGTGTGCTGTGATTTGATATATTAACTGCTTGATTATATTTTACAATGAACTTTCCGTACCAAACATTGTTTTTACTCCTGATGGTAGTGGATAGTTCTTCGTTTTATATTCTTATATCGCACTGATTATAAAAGTATATGATATCCTTTTTATGCAGTCATGTATAATTATGTACATACAAATTCGCGATTAAGTACCTATGTGTTCAAATTAAATTCCAAATAATGCACTAAAAAGCATCCCAGATAACAAACGACAAGATGGTAGCGACACCATGCCGGCACTATATTGCCACTTCCGAGGAGTGTCAACTGATTCGTAGTCATCTGTGACCGGATTCGTTCACTAAAATGCCAGAACGTGTTACCAGCACGTTCTAGACAAGCGAATCGCGCAGCACCAGCACCATGGTGACACGCGTATCATCGCTCCATTCATGAATCTCCTCAGCAATGACGCAGGATCACATTTGGCAATGGGGAACCTGTGCTTTCATACAAATTAGAACCGTTAGATGTCAGTAGATGTTCAGCATATGGCAATTGATAGACATTTTGATGGTCGTTTTCCTATATTTATAGTTATTGAGCGAGTCGTATATATTTCTTTCAATCCATCATAGACTAAAAATATTATATATAAAAAAAATATTACTTATAAAACAAAAATTCATGCTGTTGCGTCCCTAACTTCGCCTTGTGTAATTTTTGAAATAACATGCTCTCATCGTATTTAATGTAACCCTCAATTGCATGAATTTGTAACAATAAATTGAAGAAAATATATATAAAATAAGTGTATATATTTTTATGACAAAGTAATTATTGACTTTATGGAAAAAATCGCCCTATCGAGCTAGTTTTTAGAAAATAATAAAATCGAGTTCTTATATCTTTGTTTTGTGCCGGTGTATCTATTTTGGAATCAAAATAAATAAATTGCGCAGTTTAGTCATTTTTGATATTTGCTTATAATTTTTATGGAAACAGCTTCCCCATTAGTAAATGTCAGCCTACGCCACAACCACGCGTGTAGATATGGTGAGCTGATAGTGTCATTGTCACGGCCGTGTAGCCCGTGTGCTGTATCTCGGTGCTTTAATGTGCCGTAATACGAATGCCGTCCCAGCACTAACAGTATGCCATTTCGAAAGCTGAGTAGGAGCACTTTGTTAGCACAGATCTGTCACGGAATTCGTTCCATCCATTGTCATTGGCGTGCCAATCGCTGGCTGTTTGGGATATTGTAGTGCATGAGGCAGACTTGTTCCTTATCATCGTCAAGGAGATGGATTTTCACTCTCCCCTTTTTGAATTTTTTAAATTATTGTTTGGAATTTTTGCCGTTTCTGTATCTCTATGACCGCATTGTGGATTCAACTTATGTACGATCTTTTTGGTCTTCATCTTTTGTTACATGTAATATTATATATGTGATGCACGTTTGTTATGTAATGCTCCGATTTGTAAGCCTCAGATACTTTTATTCTTTGGTAAAGCAACTTATTCGATTAATATATATTTATTAGACATAGATATAAACAATTAGAAAAATATTATTAAAACGCTATTAAATATGTTGTTGCAATTATATATTTAAGATCTGAAGATGTAGATGCAATTAATGTCCGATATTTTACGTGATCCAATCGACGTATCAAGTGAGGCTATGAAATATAAAAATCTTTTACTATTCTTCGACCCCTGTACATGTTACATGAATGATAAGTCCTGCAAGACAAGAAGCCTGAATTAGTGAGATATCTAGGAACATAAGTAATTTGTAAGTAACACATCTTTTCTCTTTGAAATATTTGCCTTTGCATAGAATAGAACGTATAGATATAATTGCCTGTTTTGTACCCATTTCGGTCCAATTCTATTATAGCCTTTGAGCAGAAGTAATATTGATTATACTTGATTTTTGCAATAGTTCCTTAATTAACAGATTTTATTAACCTAGAATCATCATTTGACGGATGTATCAATCTACATTGTAGCTCCATCAGTTTCCTTTTCTGCTCGCTACTTTCCATTTTCAGTTCCGTATATTTATCCTTTATCACCATCATATATGTTGCGTAAAATTACAATAACTTTTTGTCCTCAAATTTTGCGGATATTTCAATTAAATTTCCTTTGATTAAATAAACGGAAATTAAAAAACAGTGGCACGTACCATTTCTTGGAAACGTTGTATCGTAATTTGCATCTGACTGTTTTGAAAGGCACGCACTTTACTTAACGTTTGCAATGATTCCGTTAGCGAAGTAAAGAAATATTCTACTTTCGAAATTGTTGGCTCTTGTAATTCTAAGGCAAATATATTCATCTGTCGACATCGTGAACATTGTTTTTTGGCAAAATTCCAGAAAAACAAATATACTATAAGTAAAATAATAAACATCATAATAATAAATTTAACTCTGTTCATCGTTGCCTTGTTGGACACATCCATAACAATATACAGGGTGGGGCAGTAATAATTAGCACCTCAGATATCCACGAAACTATAAGTTTCATAGAAGTTTTTGCTAATATAAAATTGCATAGTACAAAGGGGCCATCCGTTGATGAAAATAGTTTTTTTGTAAGTGGAGTTATGTTGGACATATGAAGGTTACCTTCATTTTTTAAAATGAATTGGTATGTTCAGTCTTCCGTAATACGATAGAGCATTTTAAAGCAAGTTTAACGATCTGTAACATGAAGGCATTGAAGGTTACAAAAAGTAAAGAAAGGCGATAATACTCACGGTTTTGATAGTAAATGAAACATACGTATTGTAAACAGTGGTGGAAGGCGTAATACTTACCGTTTACTTCACTGTGAATAAACAATTTTCGAAGGGCATTTCAATAGTTGCAGCATAAGTTAAACATGATAAGATTAGTATTGAAAAATCAGTTCGAATACGTTTGGTTAGGCTGTTCTTTGTGTCGTTCATTTTATAAGTACTGAGCTGCGGATTCCTGAGGACAGCTCACAAAATTGTTGAACTATGGAAGATTATCATTATGAATTTGAATCAAAAGGTAATTAAATTCCATTAGATTGTAAACAGATCTCAATATTTCATTTTAGATAGTAAGATTAAATACTCTTTACAAAACTACAAGAATGGATACATACCTTTCTGTTATTATTACTTCATAAAGAATTATAATTGCAATTATATAGTTCATTACGATAAAAAATATTTCTCAGAAAATTCTAAATATTAAATAAAACAATCATGTAAAACATTTTTAATAATTACGAATATGAAAAATACTTGAACATTCCAATAGAAAGATGTATAAACAGGAGCTAGAAAAGTCAAACATTCAATTTCAATTCCAGAATTCATCTATAAGAGTTAAATGTTTCGAAAGCTTTAATTACAGTCTTTAATGCAAGCAGTTGGGCAGTATTTCAATTTTTAAGAAAATTGATGAAAGTCAACCATTTTGAAGTGGTCAGAATCTTTGTCGTTTGAGCAATAAGTGAATAACAAATAACTGCATAAATTCCAGGCTTAAAAACTTATGGATTAAATCCCATGCAGACTCGTTTATGAGCGAGTTACAAAATAATAATCCACACTAAGTAATCATTTTAAAACTTAAACGATTACATCTCACGAACTTTCAAAGATATCAGAAGCGTGAAAAGTATGTGGTTTATCAAAAACTCTTCTAAAAGAACGGACGAAGCCAATAGAAATCTTTGTTGAAGTAAGCAAGTTCTAAAGTTCTAAGCAACGCGATGGCCCTTATCTGCCTATGTTTCATAGCAAGTAAGTTCTGAATTTCTATGAAATCCGATGGAATTCCTCACTACTAACGTTTCAGAGTAAGTTCTCAAATTCTCAATTCTACGTTTAAAACAATGTGTGTTCTATATATCTATGTAAAGTGATGGTTCCTATTAGTTGTGACGGAAACCTATATATAGTAAGTCAGGGAAGCTCGAAGGGGTTAATTATCTAAATGCTTTAAGGTGTAAAACGTACTTTAATCTAAAGCGATCTATCGTTCCAAGGTATCCGCTCACGTACAACTTCTCTTGGGCGCCAGCTGCTCAGAAAGTAGCAAAGGGATAGACTACACGACCCCGGGAACCCTGGGGCGGAACAACCCTTGAAACTTCGAAATGCTCCTCTTCTCAACTACGCCTAGCCAAGTACACACACTCAGGTCGCGAGATACTGAAGTCACGGCATGTTTATTTATGGTCTCGACGTGGGTTTAACTAACAAGGGCTACGGAAATCTACGCAACACGCCGCAAATTACCGGGTATCATAACTCGCTTCACGATATAATATACAATATACAATATGCGACACAAGAAATGGGACGCTTTAGCGAATAAGCTCTAACGTTCTCTTCTTCAGGTTCCTTGAATTCGCTGGTGGTCCTCGGGTCTCCTGCATCCTCCTCGGGGCTCCTTGGTGGAGTGGGCTGTAGGCTTCGGTATTGTTCCAGTCCATCGATCAGTGGATTTCGGCGATTTCCTCTTCTCGCCCCCATGGGTGTCCCTGAGGGGATACTCCTGATCATTTAAATTGCGTAGCGCCTCGCGCGCCATGCTCCCATGGCCCACCTGCAGGGCCGCTGGACTTTTGACTTCTCTTTAGGGGGTTAAGGATGGTTGAGGACCTTCTAACATCCCAGAGCATTATAAAGCACAAAAGCAGATAAGCATAATGCGATGCATAGAGCTTTACAACCTTCTAATTTACTTTGAACTGTTTATATGAAATGCAATATTGAGGTGCATGAAGTATGACAAATTAAATGCTTCGGCACCTGGACATCTAGAAACGCTATCCCCGGGCAAGAAAGCGTAGGATTCACACTCAATTCATATGCAGAAGCAGATAAACATAACGCGATGCTATGAATATTACATCTTATCATGAAATATAGAAGTAAGATGCGCAGCCGCGTTTTACGAAGCATTAGAACTCTATTGCTTCTAAACCTTCAGATATAGATACGATATTCCGTAGCAAAGAAGTGATCCATTTACATTCATTTGAAGTGTAGAGGAGATATACATAACGCGTTGCAATGAAATTACATCTTATCATGTGACTTAAAATTGATATGCGATATCGCGTTTTATAAAGAGTTAGAAATCTATTGCTTCGATACGTAGACATCTGGAAACGCTATTTCCTAGGAAGGAAGTGTGGCATTTACATTCCTTTGAATTGTAGACAATGTATACATAACACATCGCAATGAATATTATATCATATCATGAAACATAGAAATGAGATGCGATATCGCGTTTTAAGAAGCATTAGAAATCTATTGCTCCGATACGTAGAAATCTGCAATCGCTATTTCCATGCAAGGAAGTGTCGCATTCACATTCATTTGAAGTGTAGACGAGGAATACATAACACTTCGCAAATCATATTATATCTTACCATGAAACATAGAAATGAGATGTGATATCGCGTTTTAAGAAGCATTAGAACTCTATTGCTACGATACGTAGACACCTGCAAACGCTATTTCCTAGCGAGGAAGTGTCGCATTTACATTCATTTGAAGTGTAGACGAGGAATACGTAACACTTCGCAAATCATATTATATCTTACCATGAAACATAGAAATGAGATGCGATATCGCGTTTTAAGAAGCATTAGAGCTCTATCGCTACGATACCTAGACATCTGCAGACGATATTTCCAAGCGAGGAAGTGTCGCATTTACATTCATTTGAAGTGTAGACGAGGAATAAATAACACTTCGCAATGAATATTATATCTTATCATGAAACATAGATATGAGATGCAATATCTCGCTTTAAGGAGCATTTGAACTCTATTGCTACGATACCTAGACATCTGCAGACGCTATTTCCTAGCAAGGAAGTGTCGCATTTACATTCATTTGAAGTGTAGACGAGGAATACATGACACTTCGCAAATCATATTATATCTTACCATGAGACATAGAAATGAGATCCGATATCGCGTTTTAAGAAGCATTAGAACTCTATTGCTACGATACCTAGACATCTGCAAACGCTATTTCCTTGCAAGGAAGTGTCGCATTTACATTCATTTGAATTGTATACGAGGAATGCATAACACTTCGCTATGAATATTATATCTTATCATGAAACATAGATATGAGATGCAATATCTCGCTTTAAGGAGCATTTGAACCCTATTGCTACGATACCTAGACATCTGCAGACGCTATTCCCTAGCAAGGAAGTGTCGCATTTACATTCATTTGAAGTGTAGACGAGGAATACATGACACATCGCAAATCATATTATATCTTACCATGAAACATAGAAATGAGATGCGATGTCGCATTTTAAGAAGCATTAGAAATCTATTGCTACGATACGTAGACATCTGCAAACGCTATTTCTTTGCAAGGAAGTGTCGCATTTACATTCATTTGAAGTGTAGACGAGGAATACATAACACTTCGCAAATCATATTATATCTTACCTTGAAACATAGATATGAGATGCAATATCTCGTTTTAAGAAGCATTTTAACTCTATTGCTTCGATACGTAGACATCTGCAAACGCTATTTCCTTGCAAGGAGGTGTCGCATTTACATTCATTTGAAGTGTAGACGAGGAATACATAACAGTTCGCATACCATATTATATCTTACCATGAAACATAGAAATGAGATGCGATATCGCGTTTTAAGAAGCATTAGAACACTATTGCTACGATAGGTAGACATTTGCAAACGCTATTTCCTTGCAAGGAAGTGTCGCATTTACATTCATTTGAAGTGTAGACTAGGAATACATAACACTTCGCAAATCATATTATATCTTACCATGAAACATAGAAATGAGATGCGATATCGCGTTTTGAGAAGCATTAGAACACTATCGCTACGATACCTAGACATCTGCAGACGCTATTTCCTAGCAAGGAACTGTCGCATTTACATTCATTTGAAGTGTAGACGAGGAATACATAATACTTCGCAAACCGGATTATATCTTACCATGAACCATAGAAATAAGATGCGATATCACGTTTTAAGAATCATAAGAACTCTATTGCTACGACACGTAGACATCTGCAAACGCTATTTCCTAGCGAGGAAGTGTCGCATTTACATTCATTTGAAGTGTAGACGAGGAATACATAACACTTCGCAAATCATATTATATCTTACCATGAAACATAGAAATGAGATCCGATATCGCGTTTTAAGAAGCATTAGAACTCTATTGCTACGATACCTAGACATCTGCAAACGCTATTTCCTTGCAAGGAAGTGTCGCATTTACATTCATTTGAATCGTATACGAGGAATGCATAACACTTCGCTATGAATATTATATCTTATCATGAAACATAGATATGAGATGCAATATCTCGCTTTAAGGAGCATTTGAACTCTATTGCTACGATACCTAGACATCTGCAGACTCTATTTCCTATCAAGGAAGTGTCGCATTTACATTCATTTGAAGTGTAGACGAGGAATACATGACACATCGCAAATCATATTATATCTTACCATGAAACATAGAAATGAGATGCGATGTCGCATTTTAAGAAGCATTAGAAATCTATTGCTACGATATGTAGACACCTGCAAACGCTATTTCTTTGCAAGGAAGTGTCGCATTTACATTCATTTGAAGTGTAGACGAGGAATACATAACACTTCGCAAATCATATCATATCTTACCATGAAACATAGAAATGAGATGCGATATCGCGCTTTAAGAAGCATTAGAACTCTATCGCTACGATACTTAGACATTTGCAGACGCTATTTCCTAGCAAGGAAGTGTCGCATTTACATTCATTTGAAGTGTAGACGAGGAATACATAACACTTCGCAAATCATATTATATCTTACCATGAAACATAGAAATGAGATGCGATATCGCGTTTTAAGAAGCATTAGAACTCTATAGTTACGATACCTAGACATCTGCAAACACTATTTCCTTGCAAGGAAGTGTCGCATTTACATTCATTTGAATCGTATACGAGGAATGCATAACACTTCGCAATGAATATTATATCTTATCATGAAACATAGATATGAGATGCAATATCTCCCTTTAAGGAGCATTTGAACTCTATTGCTACGATACCTAGACATCTGCAGACGCTATTTCCTAGCAAGGAAGTGTCGCATTTACATTCATTTGAAGTGTAGACGAGGAATACATGACACTTCGCAAATCATATTATATCTTGCCATGAAACATAGAAATGAGATGCGATATCGCGTTTTAAGAAGCATTAGAACTCTATTGCTACGATACGTAGAAATCTGCAATCGCTATTTCCATGCAAGGAAGTGTCGCATTCACATTCATATGAAGTGTAGACGAGGAATACATAACACTTCGCAAATCATATTATATCTTACCATGAAACATAGAAATGAGATGTGATATCGCGTTTTAAGAAGCATTAGAACTCTATTGCTACGATACGTAGACACCTGCAAACGCTATTTCCTAGCGAGGAAGTGTCGCATTTACATTCATTTGAAGTGTAGACGAGGAATACATAACACTTCGCAAATCATATTATATCTTACCATGAAACATAGAAATGAGATGCGATATCGCGTTTTAAGAAGCATTAGAGCTCTATCGCTACGATACCTAGACATCTGCACACGATATTTCCAAGCGAGGAAGTGTCGCATTTACATTCATTTGAAGTGTAGACGAGGAATAAATAACACTTCGCAATGAATATTATATCTTATCATGAAACATAGATATGAGATGCAATATCTCGCTTTAAGGAGCATTTGAACTCTATTGCTACGATACCTAGACATCTGCAGACGCTATTTCCTAGCAAGGAAGTGTCGCATTTACATTCATTTGAAGTGTAGACGAGGAATACATGACACTTCGCAAATCATATTATATCTTACCATGAGACATAGAAATGAGATCCGATATCGCGTTTTAAGAAGCATTAGAACTCTATTGCTACGGTACGTAGAAATCTGCAAACGCTATTTCCTTGCAAGGAAGTGTCGCATTCACATTCATTTGAAGTGTAGACGAGGAATACATAGGGCATCGCAAATCATATTATATCTTACCATGAAACATAGAAATGAGATGCGATATCGCGTTTTAAGAAGCATTAGAACTCTATTGCTACGATACCTAAACATCTGCAGACGCTATTTCCTTGCAAGGAAGTGTCGCATTTACAATCATTTGAATCGTAGACGAGGATTGCACAACACTTCGCAATGAATATTATATCTTATCATGAAACATAGATATGAGATGCAATATCTCGTTTTAAGAAGCATTTTAACTCTATTGCTTCGATAGGTAGACATCTGCAAACGCTATTTCCTTGCAAGGAGGTGTCGCATTTACATTCATTTGAAGTGTAAACGAGGAATACATAACAGTTCGCATATCATATTATATCTTACCATGAAACATAGAAATGAAATGCGATATCGCATTCTAAGAAGCATTAGAACACTATTGCTACGATAG
This sequence comes from Xylocopa sonorina, assembly GCF_050948175.1. NCBI lineage: Eukaryota > Metazoa > Arthropoda > Insecta > Hymenoptera > Apidae > Xylocopa > Xylocopa sonorina. The sequence goes on from NW_027490330.1 coordinate 189,511, forward strand.
GTAGACATTTGCAAACGCTATTTCCTTGCAAGGAAGTGTGGCATTTACATTCATTTGAAGTGTAGACTAGGAATACATAACACTTCGCAAATCATATTATATCTTACCATGAAACATAGGAATGAGATGCGATATCGAGTTTTAAGAAACATTAGAAAACTATCGCTACGATACCTGGACATCTGCAAACGCTATTTCCTAGCGAGGAAGTGTCGCATTTACATTCATTTGAAGTGTAGACGAGGAATACATAACACTTCGCAAGTCATATTATATCTTACCATGAAACATAGAAATGAGATGCGATATCGCGTTTTAAGAATCATTAGAACCCTATTGCTATGATACGTAGACATCTGCAAACGCTATTTCCTTGCAAGGAAGTGTCGCATTTACATTCATTTGAATCGTATACGAGGAATGCATAACACATCGCAATGAATATTATATCTTATCATGAAACATAGATATGAGATGCAATATCTCGCTTTAAGGAGCATTAGAAATCTATTGCTACGATACGTAGAAATCTGCAAACGCTATTTCCTTGCAAGGAAGTGTCATATTTACATTCATTTGAAGTGTAGACGAGGAATACATAACACTTCGCAAATCATATTAAATCTTACCATAAAACATAGAAATGAGATGCGATATCGCGTTTTAAGAAGCATTAGAACTCTATTGCTACGACAGGTAGACATCTGCAGACGCTATTTCCTTGCAAGGAAGTGTCTCATTTACATTCATTTGAATCGTAGACGAGGATTGCATAACACTCCGCAATGAATATTATATCTTGTCATGAAACATAGATATGAGATGCAATATCTCGTTTTAAGAAGCAATTTAACTCTATTGCTTCGATACGTAGACATCTGCAAACGCTATTTCTTTGCAAGGAAGCGTTGCATTTACATTCATTTGAAGTGTAGACGAGGAATACATAACAGTTCGCATATCATATTATATCTTACCATGAAACATAGAAATGAGATGCTATATCGCGTTTTAAGAAGCATTAGAACACTATTGCTACAATAGGTAGACATTTGCAAACGATATTTCCTAGCGAGGAAGTGTCGCATTTACATTCATTTGAAGTGTAGACGAGGAATACATAACACTTCGCAAATCATATTATATCTTACCATGAAACATAGAAATGAGATGCGATATCGCGTTTTAAGAAGCATTAGAACTCTATTGCTACGGTACGTAGAAATCTGCAAACGCTATTTCCTTGCAAGGAAGTGTCGCATTCACATTCATTTGAAGTGTAGACGAGGAATACATCGGGCTTCGCAAATCATATTATATCTTACCATGAAACATAGAAATGATATGCGATATCGCGTTTTTAGAAGCATTCGAAATCTATTGCTACGATACCTAGACATCTGCAGACGCTATTTCCTTGCAAGGAAGTGTCGCATTTACAATCATTTGAATCGTAGACGAGGATTGCATAACACTTCGCAATGAATATTATATCTTATCATGAAACATAGATATGAGATGCAATATCTCGTTTTAAGAAGCATTTTAACTCTATTGCTTCGATAGGTAGACATCTGCAAACGCTATTTCCTTGCAAGGAGGTGTCGCATTTACATTCATTTGTAGTGTAAACGAGGAATACATAACAGTTCGCATATCATATTATATCTTACCATGAAACATAGAAATGAAATGCGATATCGCATTCTAAGAAGCATTAGAACACTATTGCTACGATAGGTAGACATTTGCAAACGCTATTTCCTTGCAAGGAAGTGTGGCATTTACATTCATTTGAAGTGTAGACGAGGAATACATAATACTTCGCAAATCGGATTATATCTTACCATGAAACATAGAAATGAGATGCGATATCGTGTTTTAAGATTCATAAGAACTCTATTGCTACGATACGTAGACATCTGCAAACGCTATTTCCTAGCGAGGAAGTGTCGCATTTACATTCATTTGAAGTGTAGACGAGGAATACATAACACTTCGCAAATCATATTAAATCTTACCATAAAACATAGAAATGAGATGCGATATCGCGTTTTAAGAAGCATTAGAACTCTATTGCTACGACAGGTAGACATCTGCAAACGCTATTTCCTTGCAAGGAAGTGTCGCATTTACATTCATTTGAAGTGTAGACGAGGAATACATAACACTTCGCAAATCATATTATATCTTACCATGAAACGTAGAAATGAGATGCGATATCGCGTTTTAAGAAGCATTAGAACTCTATCGCTACGATACCTAGACATCTGCAGACGCTATTTCCTAGCGAGGAAGTGTCGCATTTACATTCATTTGAAGTGTAGACGAGGAATACATGACACTTCGGAAATCATATTATATCTTACCATGAAACATAGAAATGAGATGCGATATCGCGTTTTAAGAAGCATTAGAAATCTATTGCTACGATACGTAGACATCTGCAGACGCTATGTCCTAGCAAGGAAGTGTCGCATTTACATTCATTTGAATCGTAGACGAGGAATGCATAACACTTCGCAATGAATATTATATCTTATCATGAAACATATATATGAGATGCAATATCTCGTTTTAAGAAGCATTTTAACTCTATTGCTTCGATACGTAGATATCTGCAAACGCTACTTCCTTGCAAGCAGGTGTCGCATTTACATTCTTTTGAAGTGCAGACGAGAAATACATAACACATCGCATATCATATTACATCTTACCATGAAACATAGAAATGAGATGCGATATCGCGTTTTGAGAAGCATTAGAACACTATTGCTACGATACCTAGACATCTGCAGACGCTATTTCCTAGCAAGGAAGTGTCGCATTTACATTCATTTGAATCGTAGACGAGGAATGCATAACACTTCGCAATGAATATTATATCTTATCATGAAACACAGATATGAGATGCAATATCTCGTTTTAAGAAGCATTTTAACTCTATTGCTTCGATACGTAGATATCTGCAAACGCTACTTCCTTGCAAGCAGGTGTCGCATTTACATTCTTTTGAAGTGCAGACGAGAAATACATAACACATCGCATATCATATTATATCTTACCATGAAACATAGAAATGAGATGCGATATCGCGTTTTAAGAAGCATTAGAACACTATTGCTACGATACCTAGACATCTGCAGACGCTATTTCCTAGCAAGGAAGTGTCGCATTTACATTCATTTGAAGTGTAGACGAGGAATACATGACACATCGCAAATCATATTATATCTTACCATGAAACATAGAAATGAGATGCGATGTCGCATTTTAAGAAGCATTAGAAATCTATTGCTACGATACGTAGACATCTGCAAACGCTATTTCTTTGCAAGGAAGTGTCGCATTTACATTCATTTGAAGTGTAGACGAGGAATACATAACACTTCGCAAATCATATCATATCTTACCATGAAACATAGAAATGAGATGCGATATCGCGTTTTAAGAAGCATTAGAACTCTATCGCTACGATACTTAGACATCTGCAGACGCTATTTCCTAGCAAGGAAGTGTCGCATTCACATTCATTTGAAGTGTAGACGAGGAATACATAACACTTCGCAAATCATATTATATCTTACCATGAAACGTAGAAATGAGATGCGATATCGCGTTTTAAGAAGCATTAGAACTCTATCGCTACGATACCTAGACATCTGCAGACGCTATTTCCTAGCGAGGAAGTGTCGCATTTACATTCATTTGAAGTGTAGACGAGGAATACATGACACTTCGGAAATCATATTATATCTTACCATGAAACATAGAAATGAGATGCGATATCGCGTTTTAAGAAGCATTAGAAATCTATTGCTACGATACGTAGACATCTGCAGACGCTATGTCCTAGCAAGGAAGTGTCGCATTTACATTCATTTGAATCGTAGACGAGGAATGCATAACACTTCGCAATGAATATTATATCTTATCATGAAACATAGATATGAGATGCAATATCTCGTTTTAAGAAGCATTTTAACTCTATTGCTTCGATACGTAGATATCTGCAAACGCTACTTCCTTGCAAGCAGGTGTCGCATTTACATTCTTTTGAAGTGCAGACGAGAAATACATAACACATCGCATATCATATTACATCTTACCATGAAACATAGAAATGAGATGCGATATCGCGTTTTAAGAAGCATTAGAACACTATTGCTACGATACCTAGACATCTGCAGACGCTATTTCCTAGCAAGGAAGTGTCGCATTTACATTCATTTGAATCGTAGACGAGGAATGCATAACACTTCGCAATGAATATTATATCTTATCATGAAACACAGATATGAGATGCAATATCTCGTTTTAAGAAGCATTTTAACTCTATTGCTTCGATACGTAGATATCTGCAAACGCTACTTCCTTGCAAGCAGGTGTCGCATTTACATTCTTTTGAAGTGCAGACGAGAAATACATAACACATCGCATATCATATTATATCTTACCATGAAACATAGAAATGAGATGCGATATCGCGTTTTAAGAAGCATTAGAACACTATTGCTACGATACCTAGACATCTGCAGACGCTATTTCCTAGCAAGGAAGTGTCGCATTTACATTCATTTGAAGTGTAGACGAGGAATACATGACACATCGCAAATCATATTATATCTTACCATGAAACATAGAAATGAGATGCGATGTCGCATTTTAAGAAGCATTAGAAATCTATTGCTACGATACGTAGAAATCTGCAGACGCTATTTCCTAGCAAGGAAGTGTCGCATTTACATTCATTTGAAGTGTAGACGAGGAATACATAACACTTCGCAAATCATATTATATCTTACCATGAAACATAGAAATGAGATGCGATATCGCGTTTTAAGAAGCATTAGAACTCTATTGCTACGATACGTAGAAATCTGCAAACGCTATTTCCTTGCAAGGAAGTGTAGCATTCACATTCATTTGAAGTGTAGACGAGGAATACATAACACTTCGCAAATCATATTATATCTTACCATGAAACATAGAAATGAGATGCGATATCGCGTTTTAAGAAGCATTAGAACTCTATTGCTACGATACGTAGAAATCTGCAAACGCTATTTCCATGCAAGGAAGTGTCGCATTCACATTCATTTGAAGTGTAGACTAGGAATACATAACACTTCGCAAATCATATTATATCTTACCATGAAACATAGGAATGAGATGCGATATCGAGTTTTAAGAAACATTAGAAAACTATCGCTACGATACCTGGACATCTGCAAACGCTATTTCCTAGCGAGGAAGTGTCGCATTTACATTCATTTGAAGTGTAGACGAGGAATACATAACACTTCGCAAGTCATATTATATCTTACCATGAAACATAGAAATGAGATGCGATATCGCGTTTTAAGAATCATTAGAACCCTATTGCTATGATACGTAGACATCTGCAAACGCTATTTCCTTGCAAGGAAGTGTCGCATTTACATTCATTTGAATCGTATACGAGGAATGCATAACACATCGCAATGAATATTATATCTTATCATGAAACATAGATATGAGATGCAATATCTCGCTTTAAGGAGCATTAGAAATCTATTGCTACGATACGTAGAAATCTGCAAACGCTATTTCCTTGCAAGGAAGTGTCATATTTACATTCATTTGAAGTGTAGACGAGGAATACATAACACTTCGCAAATCATATTAAATCTTACCATAAAACATAGAAATGAGATGCGATATCGCGTTTTAAGAAGCATTAGAACTCTATTGCTACGACAGGTAGACATCTGCAGACGCTATTTCCTTGCAAGGAAGTGTCTCATTTACATTCATTTGAATCGTAGACGAGGATTGCATAACACTCCGCAATGAATATTATATCTTGTCATGAAACATAGATATGAGATGCAATATCTCGTTTTAAGAAGCAATTTAACTCTATTGCTTCGATACGTAGACATCTGCAAACGCTATTTCTTTGCAAGGAAGCGTTGCATTTACATTCATTTGAAGTGTAGACGAGGAATACATAACAGTTCGCATATCATATTATATCTTACCATGAAACATAGAAATGAGATGCTATATCGCGTTTTAAGAAGCATTAGAACACTATTGCTACAATAGGTAGACATTTGCAAACGATATTTCCTAGCGAGGAAGTGTCGCATTTACATTCATTTGAAGTGTAGACGAGGAATACATAACACTTCGCAAATCATATTATATCTTACCATGAAACATAGAAATGAGATGCGATATCGCGTTTTAAGAAGCATTAGAACTCTATTGCTACGGTACGTAGAAATCTGCAAACGCTATTTCCTTGCAAGGAAGTGTCGCATTCACATTCATTTGAAGTGTAGACGAGGAATACATCGGGCTTCGCAAATCATATTATATCTTACCATGAAACATAGAAATGAGATGCGATATCGCGTTTTTAGAAGCATTCGAAATCTATTGCTACGATACCTAGACATCTGCAGACGCTATTTCCTTGCAAGGAAGTGTCGCATTTACAATCATTTGAATCGTAGACGAGGATTGCATAACACTTCGCAATGAATATTATATCTTATCATGAAACATAGATATGAGATGCAATATCTCGTTTTAAGAAGCATTTTAACTCTATTGCTTCGATAGGTAGACATCTGCAAACGCTATTTCCTTGCAAGGAGGTGTCGCATTTACATTCATTTGTAGTGTAAACGAGGAATACATAACAGTTCGCATATCATATTATATCTTACCATGAAACATAGAAATGAAATGCGATATCGCATTCTAAGAAGCATTAGAACACTATTGCTACGATAGGTAGACATTTGCAAACGCTATTTCCTTGCAAGGAAGTGTGGCATTTACATTCATTTGAAGTGTAGACGAGGAATACATAATACTTCGCAAATCGGATTATATCTTACCATGAAACATAGAAATGAGATGCGATATCGTGTTTTAAGATTCATAAGAACTCTATTGCTACGATACGTAGACATCTGCAAACGCTATTTCCTAGCGAGGAAGTGTCGCATTTACATTCATTTGAAGTGTAGACGAGGAATACATAACACTTCGCAAATCATATTAAATCTTACCATAAAACATAGAAATGAGATGCGATATCGCGTTTTAAGAAGCATTAGAACTCTATTGCTACGACAGGTAGACATCTGCAAACGCTATTTCCTTGCAAGGAAGTGTCGCATTTACATTCATTTGAAGTGTAGACGAGGAATACATAACACTTCGCAAATCATATTATATCTTACCATGAAACGTAGAAATGAGATGCGATATCGCGTTTTAAGAAGCATTAGAACTCTATCGCTACGATACCTAGACATCTGCAGACGCTATTTCCTAGCGAGGAAGTGTCGCATTTACATTCATTTGAAGTGTAGACGAGGAATACATGACACTTCGGAAATCATATTATATCTTACCATGAAACATAGAAATGAGATGCGATATCGCGTTTTAAGAAGCATTAGAAATCTATTGCTACGATACGTAGACATCTGCAGACGCTATGTCCTAGCAAGGAAGTGTCGCATTTACATTCATTTGAATCGTAGACGAGGAATGCATAACACTTCGCAATGAATATTATATCTTATCATGAAACATAGATATGAGATGCAATATCTCGTTTTAAGAAGCATTTTAACTCTATTGCTTCGATACGTAGATATCTGCAAACGCTACTTCCTTGCAAGCAGGTGTCGCATTTACATTCTTTTGAAGTGCAGACGAGAAATACATAACACATCGCATATCATATTACATCTTACCATGAAACATAGAAATGAGATGCGATATCGCGTTTTGAGAAGCATTAGAACACTATTGCTACGATACCTAGACATCTGCAGACGCTATTTCCTAGCAAGGAAGTGTCGCATTTACATTCATTTGAATCGTAGACGAGGAATGCATAACACTTCGCAATGAATATTATATCTTATCATGAAACACAGATATGAGATGCAATATCTCGTTTTAAGAAGCATTTTAACTCTATTGCTTCGATACGTAGATATCTGCAAACGCTACTTCCTTGCAAGCAGGTGTCGCATTTACATTCTTTTGAAGTGCAGACGAGAAATACATAACACATCGCATATCATATTATATCTTACCATGAAACATAGAAATGAGATGCGATATCGCGTTTTAAGAAGCATTAGAACACTATTGCTACGATACCTAGACATCTGCGGACGCTATTTCCTAGCAAGGAAGTGTCGCATTTACATTCATTTGAAGTGTAGACGAGGAATACATGACACATCGCAAATCATATTATATCTTACCATGAAACATAGAAATGAGATGCGATGTCGCATTTTAAGAAGCATTAGAAATCTATTGCTACGATACGTAGACATCTGCAAACGCTATTTCTTTGCAAGGAAGTGTCGCATTTACATTCATTTGAAGTGTAGACGAGGAATACATGACACATCGCAAATCATATTATATCTTACCATGAAACATAGAAATGAGATGCGATGTCGCATTTTAAGAAGCATTAGAAATCTATTGCTACGATACGTAGACATCTGCAAACGCTATTTCTTTGCAAGGAAGTGTCGCATTTACATTCATTTGAAGTGTAGACGAGGAATACATAACACTTCGCAAATCATATCATATCTTACCATGAAACATAGAAATGAGATGCGATATCGCGTTTTAAGAAGCATTAGAACTCTATCGCTACGATACTTAGACATCTGCAGACGCTATTTCCTAGCAAGGAAGTGTCGCATTCACATTCATTTGAAGTGTAGACGAGGAATACATAACACTTCGCAAATCATATTATATCTTACCATGAAACGTAGAAATGAGATGCGATATCGCGTTTTAAGAAGCATTAGAACTCTATCGCTACGATACCTAGACATCTGCAGACGCTATTTCCTAGCGAGGAAGTGTCGCATTTACATTCATTTGAAGTGTAGACGAGGAATACATGACACTTCGGAAATCATATTATATCTTACCATGAAACATAGAAATGAGATGCGATATCGCGTTTTAAGAAGCATTAGAAATCTATTGCTACGATACGTAGACATCTGCAGACGCTATGTCCTAGCAAGGAAGTGTCGCATTTACATTCATTTGAATCGTAGACGAGGAATGCATAACACTTCGCAATGAATATTATATCTTATCATGAAACATAGATATGAGATGCAATATCTCGTTTTAAGAAGCATTTTAACTCTATTGCTTCGATACGTAGATATCTGCAAACGCTACTTCCTTGCAAGCAGGTGTCGCATTTACATTCTTTTGAAGTGCAGACGAGAAATACATAACACATCGCATATCATATTACATCTTACCATGAAACATAGAAATGAGATGCGATATCGCGTTTTAAGAAGCATTAGAACACTATTGCTACGATACCTAGACATCTGCAGACGCTATTTCCTAGCAAGGAAGTGTCGCATTTACATTCATTTGAATCGTAGACGAGGAATGCATAACACTTCGCAATGAATATTATATCTTATCATGAAACACAGATATGAGATGCAATATCTCGTTTTAAGAAGCATTTTAACTCTATTGCTTCGATACGTAGATATCTGCAAACGCTACTTCCTTGCAAGCAGGTGTCGCATTTACATTCTTTTGAAGTGCAGACGAGAAATACATAACACATCGCATATCATATTATATCTTACCATGAAACATAGAAATGAGATGCGATATCGCGTTTTAAGAAGCATTAGAACACTATTGCTACGATACCTAGACATCTGCAGACGCTATTTCCTAGCAAGGAAGTGTCGCATTTACATTCATTTGAAGTGTAGACGAGGAATACATGACACATCGCAAATCATATTATATCTTACCATGAAACATAGAAATGAGATGCGATGTCGCATTTTAAGAAGCATTAGAAATCTATTGCTACGATACGTAGAAATCTGCAGACGCTATTTCCTAGCAAGGAAGTGTCGCATTTACATTCATTTGAAGTGTAGACGAGGAATACATAACACTTCGCAAATCATATTATATCTTACCATGAAACATAGAAATGAGATGCGATATCGCGTTTTAAGAAGCATTAGAACTCTATTGCTACGATACGTAGAAATCTGCAAACGCTATTTCCTTGCAAGGAAGTGTAGCATTCACATTCATTTGAAGTGTAGACGAGGAATACATAACACTTCGCAAATCATATTATATCTTACCATGAAACATAGAAATGAGATGCGATATCGCGTTTTAAGAAGCATTAGAACTCTATTGCTACGATACGTAGAAATCTGCAAACGCTATTTCCATGCAAGGAAGTGTCGCATTCACATTCATTTGAAGTGTAGACTAGGAATACATAACACTTCGCAAATCATATTATATCTTACCATGAAACATAGGAATGAGATGCGATATCGCGTTTTAAGAAGCATTAGAAAACTATCGCTACGATACCTAGACATCTGCAAACGCTATTTCCTAGCGAGGAAGTGTCGCATTTACATTCATTTGAAGTGTAGACGAGGAATACATAACACTTCGCAAATCGGATTATATCTTACCATGAACCATAGAAATGAGATGCGATATCGCGTTTTAAGATTCATAAGAACTCTATTGCTACGATACGTAGACATCTGCAAACGCTATTTCCTAGCGAGGAAGTGTCGCATTTACATTCATTTGAAGTGTAGACGAGGAATACATAACACTTCGCAAATCATATTATATCTTACCATGAAACATAGAAATGAGATGCGATATCGCGTTTTAAGATGCATTAGAACTGTATTGCTACGATAGGTAGACATCTGCAAACGCTATTTCTTTGCAAGGAAGTGTGGCATTTACATTCATTTGAAGTGTAGACGAGGAATACATAACACTTCGCAAATCATATTATATCTTACCATGAAACATAGAAATGAGATGCGATATCGCGTTTTAAGAAGCATTAGAAATCTATTGCTACGATACGTAGACATCTGCAGACGCTATGTCCTAGCAAGGAAGTGTCGCATTTACATTCATTTGAATCGTAGACGAGGAATGCATAACACTTCGCAATGAATATTATATCTTATCATGAAACATAGATATGAGATGCAATATCTCGTTTTAAGAAGCATTTTAACTCTATTGCTTCGATACGTAGATATCTGCAAACGCTACTTCCTTGCAAGCAGGTGTCGCATTTACATTCTTTTGAAGTGCAGACGAGAAATACATAACACATCGCATATCATATTACATCTTACCATGAAACATAGAAATGAGATGCGATATCGCGTTTTAAGAAGCATTAGAACACTATTGCTACGATACCTAGACATCTGCAGACGCTATTTCCTAGCAAGGAAGTGTCGCATTTACATTCATTTGAATCGTAGACGAGGAATGCATAACACTTCGCAATGAATATTATATCTTATCATGAAACACAGATATGAGATGCAATATCTCGTTTTAAGAAGCATTTTAACTCTATTGCTTCGATACGTAGATATCTGCAAACGCTACTTCCTTGCAAGCAGGTGTCGCATTTACATTCTTTTGAAGTGCAGACGAGAAATACATAACACATCGCATATCATATTATATCTTACCATGAAACATAGAAATGAGATGCGATATCGCGTTTTAAGAAGCATTAGAACACTATTGCTACGATACCTAGACATCTGCAGACGCTATTTCCTAGCAAGGAAGTGTCGCATTTACATTCATTTGAAGTGTAGACGAGGAATACATGACACATCGCAAATCATATTATATCTTACCATGAAACATAGAAATGAGATGCGATGTCGCATTTTAAGAAGCATTAGAAATCTATTGCTACGATACGTAGACATCTGCAAACGCTATTTCTTTGCAAGGAAGTGTCGCATTTACATTCATTTGAAGTGTAGACGAGGAATACATAACACTTCGCAAATCATATCATATCTTACCATGAAACATAGAAATGAGATGCGATATCGCGTTTTAAGAAGCATTAGAACTCTATCGCTACGATACTTAGACATCTGCAGACGCTATTTCCTAGCAAGGAAGTGTCGCATTCACATTCATTTGAAGTGTAGACGAGGAATACATAACACTTCGCAAATCATATTATATCTTACCATGAAACGTAGAAATGAGATGCGATATCGCGTTTTAAGAAGCATTAGAACTCTATCGCTACGATACCTAGACATCTGCAGACGCTATTTCCTAGCGAGGAAGTGTCGCATTTACATTCATTTGAAGTGTAGACGAGGAATACATGACACTTCGGAAATCATATTATATCTTACCATGAAACATAGAAATGAGATGCGATATCGCGTTTTAAGAAGCATTAGAAATCTATTGCTACGATACGTAGACATCTGCAGACGCTATGTCCTAGCAAGGAAGTGTCGCATTTACATTCATTTGAATCGTAGACGAGGAATGCATAACACTTCGCAATGAATATTATATCTTATCATGAAACATAGATATGAGATGCAATATCTCGTTTTAAGAAGCATTTTAACTCTATTGCTTCGATACGTAGATATCTGCAAACGCTACTTCCTTGCAAGCAGGTGTCGCATTTACATTCTTTTGAAGTGCAGACGAGAAATACATAACACATCGCATATCATATTACATCTTACCATGAAACATAGAAATGAGATGCGATATCGCGTTTTAAGAAGCATTAGAACACTATTGCTACGATACCTAGACATCTGCAGACGCTATTTCCTAGCATGGAAGTGTCGCATTTACATTCATTTGAATCGTAGACGAAGAATGCATAACACTTCGCAATGAATATTATATCTTATCATGAAACACAGATATGAGATGCAATATCTCGTTTTAAGAAGCATTTTAACTCTATTGCTTCGATACGTAGATATCTGCAAACGCTACTTCCTTGCAAGCAGGTGTCGCATTTACATTCTTTTGAAGTGCAGACGAGAAATACATAACACATCGCATATCATATTATATCTTACCATGAAACATAGAAATGAGATGCGATATCGCGTTTTAAGAAGCATTAGAACACTATTGCTACGATACCTAGACATCTGCAGACGCTATGTCCTAGCAAGGAAGTGTCGCATTTACATTCATTTGAATCGTAGACGAGGAATGCATAACACTTCGCAATGAATATTATATCTTATCATGAAACATAGATATGAGATGCAATATCTCGTTTTAAGAAGCATTTTAACTCTATTGCTTCGATACGTAGATATCTGCAAACGCTACTTCCTTGCAAGCAGGTGTCGCATTTACATTCTTTTGAAGTGCAGACGAGAAATACATAACACATCGCATATCATATTACATCTTACCATGAAACATAGAAATGAGATGCGATATCGCGTTTTAAGAAGCATTAGAACACTATTGCTACGATACCTAGACATCTGCAGACGCTATTTCCTAGCAAGGAAGTGTCGCATTTACATTCATTTGAATCGTAGACGAAGAATGCATAACACTTCGCAATGAATATTATATCTTATCATGAAACACAGATATGAGATGCAATATCTCGTTTTAAGAAGCATTTTAACTCTATTGCTTCGATACGTAGATATCTGCAAACGCTACTTCCTTGCAAGCAGGTGTCGCATTTACATTCTTTTGAAGTGCAGACGAGAAATACATAACACATCGCATATCATATTATATCTTACCATGAAACATAGAAATGAGATGCGATATCGCGTTTTAAGAAGCATTAGAACACTATTGCTACGATACCTAGACATCTGCAGACGCTATTTCCTAGCAAGGAAGTGTCGCATTTACATTCATTTGAAGTGTAGACGAGGAATACATGACACATCGCAAATCATATTATATCTTACCATGAAACATAGAAATGAGATGCGATGTCGCATTTTAAGAAGCATTAGAAATCTATTGCTACGATACGTAGACATCTGCAAACGCTATTTCTTTGCAAGGAAGTGTCGCATTTACATTCATTTGAAGTGTAGACGAGGAATACATAACACTTCGCAAATCATATCATATCTTACCATGAAACATAGAAATGAGATGCGATATCGCGTTTTAAGAAGCATTAGAACTCTATCGCTACGATACTTAGACATCTGCAGACGCTATTTCCTAGCAAGGAAGTGTCGCATTCACATTCATTTGAAGTGTAGACGAGGAATACATAACACTTCGCAAATCATATTATATCTTACCATGAAACGTAGAAATGAGATGCGATATCGCGTTTTAAGAAGCATTAGAACTCTATCGCAACGATACCTAGACATCTGCAGACGCTATTTCCTAGCGACGAAGTGTCGCATTTACATTCATTTGAAGTGTAGACGAGGAATACATGACACTTCGGAAATCATATTATATCTTACCATGAAACATAGAAATGAGATGCGATATCGCGTTTTAAGAAGCATTAGAAATCTATTGCTACGATACGTAGACATCTGCAGACGCTATGTCCTAGCAAGGAAGTGTCGCATTTACATTCATTTGAATCGTAGACGAGGAATGCATAACACTTCGCAATGAATATTATATCTTATCATGAAACATAGATATGAGATGCAATATCTCGTTTTAAGAAGCATTTTAACTCTATTGCTTCGATACGTAGATATCTGCAAACGCTACTTCCTTGCAAGCAGGTGTCGCATTTACATTCTTTTGAAGTGCAGACGAGAAATACATAACACATCGCATATCATATTACATCTTACCATGAAACATAGAAATGAGATGCGATATCGCGTTTTAAGAAGCATTAGAACACTATTGCTACGATACCTATACATCTGCAGACGCTATTTCCTAGCAAGGAAGTGTCGCATTTACATTCATTTGAATCGTAGACGAAGAATGCATAACACTTCGCAATGAATATTATATCTTATCATGAAACACAGATATGAGATGCAATATCTCGTTTTAAGAAGCATTTTAACTCTATTGCTTCGATACGTAGATATCTGCAAACGCTACTTCCTTGCAAGCAGGTGTCGCATTTACATTCTTTTGAAGTGCAGACGAGAAATACATAACACATCGCATATCATATTATATCTTACCATGAAACATAGAAATGAGATGCGATATCGCGTTTTAAGAAGCATTAGAACACTATTGCTACGATACCTAGACATCTGCAGACGCTATTTCCTAGCAAGGAAGTGTCGCATTTACATTCATTTGAAGTGTAGACGAGGAATACATGACACATCGCAAATCATATTATATCTTACCATGAAACATAGAAATGAGATGCGATGTCGCATTTTAAGAAGCATTAGAAATCTATTGCTACGATACGTAGACATCTGCAAACGCTATTTCTTTGCAAGGAAGTGTCGCATTTACATTCATTTGAAGTGTAGACGAGGAATACATAACACTTCGCAAATCATATCATATCCTACCATGAAACATAGAAATGAGATGCGATATCGCGTTTTAAGAAGCATTAGAACTCTATCGCTACGATACTTAGACATCTGCAGACGCTATTTCCTAGCAAGGAAGTGTCGCATTTACATTCATTTGAAGTGTAGACGAGGAATACATAACACTTCGCAAATCATATTATATCTTACCATGAAACATAGAAATGAGATGCGATATCGCGTTTTAAGAAGCATTAGAAAAATATCGCTACGATACCTAGACATCTGCAAACGCTATTTCCTAGCGAGGAAGTGTCGCATTTACATTCATTTGAAGTGTAGACGAGGAATACATAACACTTCGCAAATCGGATTATATCTTACCATGAACCATAGAAATGAGATGCGATATCGCGTTTTAAGATTCATAAGAACTCTATTGCTACGATACGTAGACTTCTGCAAACGCTATTTCCTAGCGAGGAAGTGTCGCATTTACATTCATTTGAAGTGTAGACGAGGAATACATAACACTTCGCAAATCATATTATATCTTACCATGAAACATAGAAATGAGATGCGATATCGCGTTTTAAGATGCATTAGAACTGTATTGCTACGATAGGTAGACATCTGCAAACGCTATTTCTTTGCAAGGAAGTGTGGCATTTACATTCATTTGAAGTGTAGACGAGGAATACATAACACTTCGCAAATCATATTATATCCTACCATGAAACATAGAAATGAGATGCGATATCGCGTTTTAAGAAGCATTAGAACTCTATTGCTACGATACGTAGAAATCTGCAGACGCTATGTCCTAGCAAGGAAGTGTCGCATTTACATTCATTTGAATCGTAGACGAGGAATGCATAACACTTCGCAATGAATATTATATCTTATCATGAAACATAGATATGAGATGCAATATCTCATTTTAAGAAGCATTAGAAATCTATAGCTACGATACGTAGACATCTGCAAACGCTATTTCTTTGCAAGGAAGTGTCGCATTTACATTCATTTGAAGTGTAGACGAGGAATACATAACACTTCGCAAATCATATCATATCTTACCATGAAACATAGAAATGAGAATCGCGTTTTAAGAAGCATTAGAACTCTATCGCTACGATACTTAGACATCTGCAGACGCTATTTCCTAGCAAGGAAGTGTCGCATTTACATTCATTTGAAGTGTAGACGAGGAATACATAACACTTCGCAAATCATATTATATCTTACCATGAAACATAGAAATGAGATGCGATATCGCGTTTTAAGAAGCATTAGAACTCTATTGCTACGATACGCAGACACCTGCAAACGCTATTTCCTAGCGAGGAAGTGTCGCATTTACATTCATTTGAAGTGTAGACGAAGAATACATAACACTTCGCAAATCATATTATATCTTACCATGAAACATAGAAATGAGATGCGATATCGCGTTTTAAGAAGCATTAGAACTCTATCGCTACGATACCTAGACATCTGCAGACGATATTTCCAAGCGAGGAAGTGTCGCATTTACATTCATTTGAAGTGTAGGCGAGGAATACATGACACTTCGCAAATCATATTATATCTTACCATGAAACATAGATATGAGATGCAATATCTCGTTTTAAGAAGCATTTTAACTCTATTGCTTCGATACGTAGACATCTGCAAACGCTATTTCCTTGCAAGGAGGTGTCGCATTTACATGTCATTTGAAGTGTAGACGAGGAATACATAACACTTCGCAAATCATATTATATCTTACCATGAAACATAGAAATGAGATGCGATATCGCGTTTTAAGATGCATTAGAACTCTATTGCTACGACATAGGTAGATATCTGCAAACGCTATTTCCTTGCAAGGAAGTGTCGCTTTTACATTCATTTGAAGTGTAGACGGGGAATACATAACACTTCGCAAATCATATTACATCTTACCATGAAACGTAGAAATGAGATGCGATATCGCGTTTTAAGAAGCATTAGAACTCTATCGCTACGATACCTAGACATCTGCAGACGCTATTTCCTAGCGAGGAAGTGTCGCATTTACATTCATTTGAAGTGTAGACGAGGAATACATGACACTTCGGAAATCATATTATATCTTACCATGAAACATAGAAATGAGAAGCGATATCGCGTTTTAAGAAGCATTAGAAATCTATAGCTACGATACGTAGACATCTGCAGACGCTATGTCCTAGCAAGGAAGTGTCGCATTTACATTCATTTGAATCGTAGACGAGGAATGCATAACACTTCGCAATGAATATTATATCTTATCATGAAACCTAGATATGAGATGCAATATCTCGTTTTTAAGAAGCATTTTAACTCTATTGCTTCGATACGTAGATATCTGCAAACGCTATTTCCTTGCAAGCAGGTGTCGCATTTACATTCTTTTGAAGTGCAGACGAGAAATACATAACACATCGCATATCATATTATATCTTACCATGAAACATAGAAATGAGATGCGATATCGCGTTTTAAGAAGCATTTTGAAATCTATTGCTACGATACGTAGACATCTGCAAACGCTATTTCTTTGCAAGGAAGTGTCGCATTTACATTCATTTGAATTGTAGACGTGGAATACACACACTTCGCAAATCATATTATATCTTACCATGAAACATAGAAATGAGTTGCGATATCGCGTTTTAATAAGCATTAGAACTCTACTGCTACGATAGGTAGACATCTGCAAACGCTATTTCCGTGCAAGGAAGTGTCGCATTTACATTCATTTGAAGTGTAGACGAGGAATACATCACACTTCGCAAATCATATTATATCTTACCATGAAACATAGAAATGAGATACGATATCGCGTTGTAAGAATCATAAGAACACTATTGCTACGATACGTAGACATCTGCAAACGCTATTTCTTTGCAAGGAAGTGTCGCATTTACATTCATTTGAAGTGTAGACGAGGAATACATAACACTTCGCAAATCATATTAAATCTTACCATAAAACATAGAAATGAGATGTGATATCGCGTTTTAAGAATCATAAGAACTCTATTGCTACGATACGTAGACAACTGCAAACGCTATTTCCTTGCAAGGAAGTGTCGCATTTACATTCATTTGAAGTGTAGACGAGGAATACATAACACTTCGCATAATCATATTATATCTTACCATGAAACATAGAAATGAGATGCGATATCGCGTTTTAAGAAGCATTAGAACTCTATTGCTACGATAGGTAGACATCTGCAAACGCTATTTCCTTGCAAGGAAGTGTCGCATTTACATTCATTTGAATCGTAGACGGGGAATGCATAACACTTCGCAAATCATATTATATCTTGCCATGAAATATAGAAATGAGATGCGATATCGCATTTTAAGAATCATAAGAACTCTATTGCTACGATACGTAGACATCTGCAAGTGCTATTTCCTTGCAAAGAAGTGTCGCATTTACGTTCATTTGAATCGCAGACGAGGAATGCATAACACATCGCAATGAATATTATATCTGATCATGAAACATAGATATGAGATGCAATATCTCGTTTTAAAGAATCATTTGAACTCTATTGCTTCGATACCTAGACATCTGCAGACGCTATTCCCTAGCAAGGAAGTGTCTTATTTACATTCACTTGAAGTGTAGACGAGGAATACATGACACTTCGCAAATCATATTATATCTTACCATGAAACATGGAAATGAGATGCGAAATCGCGTTTTGAGAAGCATTAGAACCCTATCGCTACGATACCTAGACATCTGCAGAAGCTATTTCCTTTCAAGGAAGTGTCTCATTTACATTCATTTGAAGTGTAGACGAGGAGTACATAACACTTCGCAAATCATATTATATCTTACCATGAAACATAGAAGTGAGATGCGATATCGCGTTTTGAGAATCATAAGAACTCTATTGCTACGATACGTAGACATCTGCAAACGCTATTTCCTTGCAAGGATGTGTCGCATTTACATTCATTTGAAATGTAGACGAGGAATATATAACACTTCGCAAATCATATTATATCTTACCATGAAACATAGAAATGAGATGCGATATCGCGTTTTAAGAAGCATTAGAAATCTATTGCTACGATACGTAGACATCTGCAAACGCTATTTCCTAGCGAGGAAGTGTCGCATTCACATTCATTTGAAGTGTAGACTAGGAATACATAACACTTCGCAAATCATATTATATCTTACCATGAAACATAGAAATGAGATGCTATATCGCGTTTTAAGAATCATAAGAACTCTATCGCTACGATACCTAGATATCTGCAGACGCTATTTCCTAGCGAGGAAGTGCCGCATTTACATTCATTTGAAGTGTAGACGACGAATACATAACACTTCGCAAATCACATTATATCTTACCATGAAACATAGAAATGAGATGCGATATCGCGTTTTAAGAAGCATTAGAACTCTATCGCTACGATACCTAGACATCTGCAGACGCTATTTCCTAGCGAGGAAGTGTCGCATTTACATTCATTTGAAGTGTAGACGAGGAATACATAACACTTCGCAAATCATATTATATCATACCATGAAACATAGAATTGAGATGCGATGTCGCGTTTTAAGAAGCATTTGAACTCTATTGCTACGACACCTAGACATCTGCAGACGCTATTTCCTAGCAAGGAAGTGTCGCATTCACATTCATTTGAAGTGTAGACGAGGAATACATAGGGCTTCGCAAATCATATTATATCTTACCATGAAACATAGAATTGAGATGCGATATCGCGTTTTAAGAAGCATTAGAACCCTATTGCTACGATACGTAGACACCTGCAAACGCTATTTCCTAGCGAGGAAGTGTCGCATTTACATTCATTTGAAGTGTAGACGAGGAATACATAACACATCGCAAATCATATTATATCTTACCATGAACCATAGAAACGAGATGCGATATCGCGTTTTAAGAATCATAAGAACTCTATTGCTACGATACGTAGACATCTGCAAACGCTATTTCCTAGCGAGGAAGTTTCGCATTCACATTCATTTGAAGTGTAGACGAGGAATACATAACACTTCGCAAATCATATTATATCATACCATGAAACATAGAATTGAGACGCGATATCGCGTTTTAAGAAGCATTAGAACTCTATTGCTACGATAGGTATGCATCTACAAACGCTATTTCCTTGCAAGAAAGTGTCGCATTTACATTCATTTGAAGTGCGGACGAGGAATACATAACACTTAGCAAACCATATTATATCTTACCATGAAACATAGAAATGAGATGCGATATCGCGTTTTAAGAAGCATTAGTACTCTATCGCTACGATAACTTAGACATCTGCAGACGCTATTTCCTAGCAAGGAAGTGTCGCATTTACATTCACTTGAAGTGTAGACGAGGAATACATAACACTTCGCAAATCATATTATATCTTACCATGAACCATAGAAATGAGATGCGATATCGCGTTTTAAGAAGCATTAGAAATCTATTGCTACGATACGTAGACATCTGGAAACGCTATTCCTTTGAAAGGAAGTGTCGCATTTACATTCATTTGAAGTGTAGACGAGGAATATATAACACATCTCAAATCATATTATATCTTACCATGAACCATAGAAATGAGATGCGATATCGCGTTTTAAGAATCAGAAGAACACTATTGCTACGATACGTAGACATCTGCAAACGCTATTTCCTAGCGAGGAAGTGTCGTATTCACATTCATTTGAAGTGTAGACGAGGAATACATAACACCTCGCAAATCATATTATATATTACCATGAAACATAGAAATGAGATGCGATATCGTGTTTTAAGAATCACAAGAACTCTATTGCTACGATACGTAGACATCTGCAAACGCTATTTCCTTGCAAGGAAGTGTCGCGTTTACATTCATTTGAAGTGTAGACGAGGAATACATAACACTTCGCAAATCATATTACATCTTACCATGAAACATAGAAATGAGATGCGATATTGCGACTTAAGAAGCATTAGAACTCTATTGCTACGATAGGCAGATATCTAAAAACGCCATTTCCTTGCAAGGAAGTGTCGCATTTACATACATTTGAAGTGTAGGCGAGGAATACATAATACTTCGTAAATCGTGTTATATCTTACCATGAAACATAGAATTGAGATGCGATATCGCGTTTTAAGAAGCATTAGAACTCTATTGCTACGATAGCTAGACATCTGCAGACGCTATTTCCTACCAAGGAAGTGTCGCATTTACATTCATTTGAAGTGTACACGAGGAATACATAACACTTCGCAAATCATATTATATCATACCATGAAACATAGAAATGAGATGCGATATCGCGTTTTAAGAAGCATTAGGTACCTGTTGCTACGATACGTAGGCATCTGCAAACACTATTTCTTTGCAAGGAAGTATAGCATTTACATTCATTTGAAGTGTAGACGAGGAATACATAACACTTCGCCAATCATGTTATATCTTACCATGAAACATAGAAATGAGATGCGATATCGCGTTTTAAGAATCATATGAACTCTATTGCTACGATACGTAGACATCTGCAATCGTTATTTCCTTGCAAGGAAGAGTCGCATTTACTTTCACTTGAATCGTAGACTAGGAATGCATAACACTTCGCAATGAATATTACATCTTACCATGCATCATAGAAATGAGATGCGATATCGCCCTTTAAGAAGCATTAGAAATCTATTGCTACGATACGTAGACATTTGCAAACGCTATTTCCTTGCAAGGAAGTGTCACATTTACATTCATTTGAATCGTAGACTAGGAATGCGTAATACTTCGCAATGAATATTATATCTTATCATGAAACATAGATATGAGATGCAATATCTCGTTTTAAGAAGCATTTGAACTCAATTGCTACGATACCTAGACATCTGCAGACGCTATTTCCTTGCAAGGAAGTTTCGCATTTACATTCATTTGAAGTGTAGACGGGGAATACATGACACTTCGCAAATCATATTATATCCTACCATGAAACATAGAAATGAGATGCGATATCGCGTTTTAAGAAGCATTAGAACTCTATTGCTACGATACGTAGACACCTGCAAACGCTATTTCCTAGCGAGGAAGTGTCGCATTTACATTCATTTGAAGTGTAGACGAGGAATACATAACACATCGCAAATCATATTATATCTTACCATGAACCATAGAAACGAGATGCGATATCGCGTTTTAAGAATCATAAGGACTCTATTGTTACGATACGTAGACATCTGCAAACGCTATTTCCTTGCAAGGAAGTGTCGCATTTACGTTCATTTGAATCGCAGACGAGGAATGCATAACACTTCGCAATGAATATTATATCTTATCATGAAACATAGATATGAGATGCAATATCTCGTTTTAAGTAGCACTTGAACTCTATTGCTTCGATACGTAGGCATCTGCAAACGCTATTTCCTTGTAAGGAAGTGTCGCACTTACATTCATTTGAAGTGTAGGCGAGGAATACATAACACTTCGCAAATCATATTATATCTTACCGTGAAACATAGAAATGAGATGCGATATCGCGTTTTAAGAAGCATTAGAAATCTATTGCTACGATACGTAGACATCTGCAAACACTATTTCTTTGCAAGGAAGTATAGCATTTACATTCATTTGAAGTGTAGACGAGGAATACATAACACTTCGCCAATCATGTTATATCTTACCATGAAACATAGAAATGAGATGCGATATCGCGTTTTAAGAATCATATGAACTCTATTGCTACGATACGTAGACATCTGCAATCGTTATTTCCTTGCAAGGAAGAGTCGCATTTACTTTCACTTGAATCGTAGACTAGGAATGCATAACACTTCGCAATGAATATTACATCTTACCATGCAACATAGAAATGAGATGCGATATCGCCCTTTAAGAAGCATTAGAAATCTATTGCTACGATACGTAGACATTTGCAAACGCTATTTCCTTGCAAGGAAGTGTCACATTTACATTCATTTGAATCGTAGACTAGGAATGCGTAATACTTCGCAATGAATATTATATCTTATCATGAAACATAGATATGAGATGCAATATCTCGTTTTAAGAAGCATTTGAACTCAATTGCTACGATACCTAGACATCTGCAGACGCTATTTCCTTGCAAGGAAGTGTCGCATTTACATTCATTTGAAGTGTAGACGGGGAATACATGACACTTCGCAAATCATATTATATCCTACCATGAAACATAGAAATGAGATGCGATATCGCGTTTTAAGTAAGATAAGAATTCCATTGCTACGATACGTAGACATCTGCAAACGCTATTTCCTTGCAAGGAAGTGTCGCATATACATTCATTTGAATCGTAGACGAGGAATGCATAACACTTCGCAATGAATATTATATCTTATCATGAAACATAGATATGAGATGCAATATCTCGTTTTAAGAAGCATTTGAACTCAATTGCTACGATACCTAGACAACTGCATACGCTATTTCCTAGCAAGGAAGTGTCGCATTTACATTCATTTGAAGTGTAGACGAGGAATACATGACACTTCGCAAATCATATTATGGCTTACCATGAAACATAGAAATGAGATGCGATATCGCGTTTTAGGAAGCATTAGAACACTATTGCTACGAGAGCTAGACATCTGCAAACGCTATTTCCTGGCAAGGAAGTGTCGCATTTACATTCATTTGAAGTGTAGAGGAGGAGTACATAACATTTCGCAAATCATATTACATCTTACCATGAAACATAGAAATGAGATGCGATATCGCGTTTTAAGAAGCATTAGAACTCTATTGCTACGATACATAGACATCTGGAAACGCTATTTCCTAGCAAGGAAGTGTCGTATTTACATTCATTTGAAGTGTAGACTAGGAATACATGACACTTCGCAAATCATATTATATCTTACCATGAAACATAGAAATGAGATGCGATATCGCCCTTTAAGAAGCATTAGAAATCTATTGCTACGATACGTAGACATTTGCAAACGCTATTTCCTTGCAAGGAAGTGTCACATTTACATTCATTTGAATCGTAGACTAGGAATGCATAATACTTCGCAATGAATATTATACTTTATCATGAAACATAGATATGAGATGCAATATCTCGTTTTAAGAAGCATTTGAACTCAATTGCTACGATACCTAGACATCTGCAGACGCTATTTCCTTGCAAGGAAGTGTCGCATTTACATTCATTTGAAGTGTAGACGGGGAATACATGACACTTCGCAAATCATATTATATCCTACCATGAAACATAGAAATGAGATGCGATATCGCGTTTTAAGTAAGATAAGAATTCCATTGCTACGATACCTAGACATCTGCAGACGCTATTTCCTAGCAAGGAAGTGTCGCAATTACATTCATTTGAAGTGTAGACGAGGAATACATGACACTTCGCAAATCATATTATAGCTTACCATGAAACATAGAAATGAGTTGCGATATCGCGTTTTAAGAAGCATTAGAACTCTATTGCTACGATACGTAGATATCTGCAAACGCTATTTCCTAGCAAGGAAGTGTCGCATTTACATTCATTTGAAGTGTAGACGAGGAATACATAACACTTCGCAAATCATATTATATCTTACCATGAAACATAGAAATGAGATGCGATATCGCGTTTTAAGAAGCATTAAAACACTATTGCTACGAGAGCTAGACATCTGCAAACGCTATTTCCTGGCAAGGAAGTGTCGCATTTACATTCATTTGAAGTGTAGAGGAGGAGTACATAACATTTCGCAAATCATATTACATCTTACCATGAAACATTGAAATGAGATGCGATATCGCGTTTTAAGAAGCATTAGAAATCTATTGCTACGATACGTAGACATCTGCAAACGCAATTTCCTTGCTAGGAAGTGTCGCATTTACATTCATTTGAAGTGTAGACGAGGAATACATGACACTTCGCAAATCATATTGTATCTTACCATGAACCATAGAAATGAGATGCGATATCGCGTTTTAAGAAGCATTAGAACTCTATTGCTACGATACGTAGACATCTGCAAACGCTATTTCCTAGCAAGGAAGTGTCGCATTTACATTCATTTGAAGTGTAGGCGAGGAATGCATAATACTTCGCAATGAATATTATATCTTATCTTGAAACATAGATATGAGATGCGATATCATGTTTTAAGAAGCATTAGAACTCCATCCCTACGATAAGTAGACATCTGCAAACGCTATTTCCTTGCAAGGAAGTGTCGCATTTACATTCTTTCGAAGTGAATAATAGGTATATATAATACATCGCAATAAATACTATACCTTGTCATGAAACGTACAAATGAGATGCGATATCGCGTTTTAAGAAGCATTGGAACCCTATTGCTACGATACGTAGATATCTGCAGACGCTATTTCCTAGCAAGCAAGCGTCGCATTTACGTTCTTTTGAAGCGAATACGAGGTATACATGACACTTCGCAATGAATATTATATCTTATCATGAAACATAGAAGTGAGATGCGATATCGCGATTTAAGAAGCACTAGAACTCTATTGCTACGATGCGTAGACATCTGCAAATGTTATTTCCTATCAAGGAAGTGTCGCATTTACATTCTTTTGAAGTGAATACGAGGTACGAATAACACTCCACAATGAATATTGTATCTTATCACGAATCATATAAATGAAATGCGACATCTCGTTTTAAGTAGCATTAGAACCCTATTGCTACGATACGTAGACATCTGCAAACGCCATTCCCTAGCATGGATGTGTCGCATTTACGTTCATTTGAAGTGTAGACGAGGAATACATAACACTTCGCAAATCATATTATATCTCACCACGAAACATAGAAATGAGATGCAATATCGCGTTTTCAGAAGCATTAGAACTCTATTGCCACGATACGTAGACATCTGCAAACGCTATTTCCTAGCAAGGAAGCGTCGCATTTACGTTCTTTTGAAGCGAATACGAGGTATACATGACACTTCGCAATGAATATTATATCTTATCATGAAACATAGAAGTGAGATGCGATATCGCGATTTAAGAAGCACTAGAACTCTATTGCTACGATGCGTAGACATCTGCAAATGTTATTTCCTATCAAGGAAGTGTCTCATTTACATTCTTTTGAAGTGAATACGAGGTACGAATAACACTCCACAATGAATATTGTATCTTATCACGAATCATATAAATGAAATGCGACATCTCGTTTTAAGTAGCATTAGAACACAATTGCTGCGATAAGTAGACATTTGCAAACGCTATTTCCTAGCATGGAAGTGTCGCATTTACATTCTTTTGAAGTGAATACGAGGTATACATAACATTCCACAATGAATATTATATCTTATTACGAAACATAGAAATGAAATACGACTCCTCAATTTAAGATGCATTAGAACTCTATTGCTACGATACGTAGACATCTGCAAACGCTATTTCCTAGCATGGAAGTGCCGCATTTACATTCTTTTGAAGATAATACGAGGTATACATAACACTTCGCAATGAATATTATATCTTATCTCGAAACATAGTAGTGAGATGCGATATCGCGATTTAAGGAGCACTAGAACTCTATTGCTACGATGCGTAGACATCTGCAAATGTTATTTCCTAGCAAGGAAGTGTCGCATTTACATTCTTTTGAAGTGAATACGAGGTATACATAACATACCACAATGAATATTATATCTTATCACGAAACATAGAAACGAAATGCGGCATCTCGTTTTAAGTAGCATTAGAACTCCATTGCTACGATGCGCAGACATCTGCAAACGATATTTCCTAGCATGCAAGTGTCGCATTTACATTCTTTTGAAGTGAATACGAGATATACATGATACTTCGCAAGGAATATTATATCTTATCATGAATCATCGGAATGAGGTGCTATACCGCGTTTTGAGAAGCATTAGAACTCTATTGCTAATATAGGTAAACGTCTGCAAACTCTATTTCCTAGCAAGGAAATGTCGTACTTACATTCCATTGAAGTGAATACGAGGTATACATAACATTGCACAATGAATATTATATCTTATTACGAAACATAGATATGTGATGCGATATCCCGTCTTAAAAAGCATGAGAACTCTAATGCTACAACACGCAGCCATCTGCAAACGCTATTTCCTAGCAAGAAAGTGTAGCATTTACATTCCTTTGAAGTGGAGACGATGTATACATAACACTTCGCAATGAATATTATATCTTATCATGATACATAGAAATGAGATGCGATAATGCGTTTCAAGATTCATTAGAACTCAATTGCATCGACACGTAGACATCTGGAAACGCTATTTCATAGCGAGGAAGTGTCGCATTTACATCCTTTTGAAGTGTAGACGAGGATACATTACACTCCACAAAGAATATTATATCTTATCATGAAACATAGATATGAGATGAAATATCGCGAGATAAGAAGCTTTAGATCTCTGTTGCTTGGATACGTAGACATCTGCAAACGCTATTTCCTAGCAAGGAAATGTCGCGCTTACATTCACTTGAAGTGAATACGATGTATATATGACACTTTGGAATGAATGTTATACCTTATCATGAAACATAGAAGTGAGATGCGATATCGCGTTTTAAGAAGCTATAGAACTCCATTGCTACGATACGTAGAAATCTGCAAACGCTATTTCATAGCAAGGAATAGTCGCATTTACATTCTTGTGAAGTGAATACGAGGTATACATGACACTTCGCAATGAATATTATATCTTATCATGAATCAGAGAAATGAGGTGCGACATCACGTTTTAAGAAGCATTAGAACTCTAGTGTTTCGATACTTAGACATCTGGAAACGCTATTTCCCAGCAAGGAAGTGTCGCATTTACATTCATTTGAAGTGAATACGAGGAATAAGTGACACTTCGCAAAGGATATTATATATTATCATGAAACATAAAAATGAGATGCGATATCGCGTTGTGAGAAGCATTAGAAATTTATTGCTTGCATACGTATACATCAGCAAACACTATTTCCTAGCAAGTAAGTGTCGCATTCGCACTCTTTTGAAGTGAATACGAGGTATACATGACACTTCGCAATGAATATTATATCTTATAATGAAACATAGAAATGAGATGCGATATCGCGTTGTCAGAAGCATTAGAACTCTACTGCGACGATAGGAAGACATTTGCAAACGCTATTTCCTCGGAAGGAAGTGTCGCATTTACATTCTGTTGAACGGAATACGAGGTATACATGACACTTCGCAATGAATATTATATCTTATCACGAATCATAGAAATGAGATGCAATATCGCGATTTAAGAAGCATTATATCTCTATTGCTATGATACCTAGACATCTGCATACGCTATGTCCTAGCACTGAAGTGTCGCATTTACATTCTTTTGAAGTGAATACGAGGTATATATGACACTTCGCAATGAATATTATATCTTATCACGAAACATAGAATTGAGATGCGATATCACGTTTTATGAAGCTTTAGAACTCTATTTCTACGATACATAGACGATACGTCTACAGATGCTATTTCCTAGCAAGGAAGTGTCTCATTTACATTCATTTGAAGTGTGTGCGAGGTATAGATAACACTCAACAATGAATATTATATCTTATCACTAAACATAGAAATGAGATGCGATATGGCGTTTTAAGGGGCATTAGTACTCTATAGCTTCGGTACAGATATATCTGGGAACGTAATTTCCTAGGAAGGAACCTCCTCGCACGCCCAAGCATCAGCCCCTGGACGCATGCAACCAGCCAAACTCGCCTGCAGAACCAGCAACTGGAAGTTTTCGCGCGCGCATACCTGCACGCGCTCTCTCACACCGAGTTCCGCTGCCTCACGCGCACCGCCGAGTATACCTGTCTCGCTCGTACCGGGCACCAGTGTCTCACTCGCACCACCGAGTATACCTGTCTCGCCCGCACCAAGGACGGGCAGCCCTGTCTCTCTCGCACCGGGGATTCCGTCCTGCAGGAAGACGTAGCCGCAGCCCATCACCTGAATGGGGTCTTTTCCAATTCCGGGAACAGGATCTGCTAGGACCTATATATTACTTCTAAGCTAGGACATACATACCATATCATGACGCATATATAAGAATTCCTAGATTTAGGTTACACTAAGTAAGATGCGTCCGGCCAGCGGCATGCGCCGCTAGCCCCACCACGAGCCGGGAGTCCCCACTTGCTGGACCGCGCGCTCTCCTCCTCGAGACGCGAGTCCCCCACTCGCGGGACCGCGATCTCCCTACCGCGAGCCTCCGCGACCGTAGCGCCCCGCGAACCGAGGAGGTCAGAGACGCGTCTCCAGAGCACACACTCTGACAGGAGGTCTCCTACCAAGGAGTCGAAACCTCTAGTTCTAGATCGTTAGCCACCTCAATGTGGGGTTCAGGCATCGTATTTCTATTTCCATTTTAACTTAGTCTTAGTCTTAGAATAATTCCAGTTTTTGTATACTTTAAACCTAGAATATATTTTATTTTTACTTTTACTATATCCAAGTACAAGTTCTTCTACCAAGTCTACTATTTCCACATCCATTAATTGTATCAAGTGTTTATAATACTAGTTCTACCTTTAACATTACATTTAACTTCGAATTCTTCCACGGGTTCTTCCATACAACTGGGGTTGCTGTTCATCAAATTGAAGGAGTATAGAAATCGGATTTGTGACGTTGAGACCGCCGCTTATCCTTCAGATCTTAGTCGAAAGTACAGAAAAACCTGGTGAATGAATCGTGCTTCCGGTTTGCGAAGAACGCGACGTGCGAGTAGGACGAATTTCATTGTGCGTGAATATTTGGAGGGCGATCCGAGAGTCCTCGTTTACCAGCGACCTGCCTTCGCACCAGCCCAGACGCCGCTTTCCGAAGCGACCGTCGACGCTTCCGATCCAGACACCACGACGCATCACGCCGATTCTGCCACATTCAGCATCATCGCTGAATTCCGAGCGCCGTCCTCCTCTTCGCTGGCGACTGATCGAGATTTCCGTAGCAGACAACAGAACGAAATCCGCTACGATCCCAGCGAACGATACTCCACGCGGTTTCTACGTACAAATCGAGAGAGAAGTCATCGAAAGGTAGGGTCATTTCCTTATTATCGCGAGTGTTTTCGCTAGTGTCGCGTCAGCCGAAATAGTCGGACACGGTCTTAACGCGTTCCAGCGGACCGAATTACCGAAAAATAGGCTAGTGTCGTAAAGCCTCCGGAGCAACGGAAAATAGTTTCACCGGACGTGATACCTCGTATTCACCTCAAAAGAATGTAAATGCGACACTTCCTTGCTATGAAATAGCGTCTCCAGATATCTACGTATCGAAGAAATAGAGTTCTAATGCTTCTTGAATCGCCATATCGCATATCATTTCTATGTTTCATCATAATATATAATATTCATTGCGAAGTGTCATGTATATCTCGTCTACACTTCAAATGAATGTAAATGCGATACTTCCTTCCTAGGAAATAGCGTATGCAGATGTCTACGTACCGATACAATAGAGTTCTAATGCTTCTTATATCGCGATATCGCACCTCATTTCTATGTTTCACGATAAGATAAAATATTCATTGCGAAGTGTTATGTACACCTCGCATACACTTCAAATGTATGTAAATGCGACACTTCCTTGCTAGGAAGTAGCGCTTGCCGATGTCTACGTATCGTAGAAATAGAGTTCTAATGCTTTTTAAATAGCGATATCGCATCTCATTTCCATGTTTCATGACAAGATATAATGTTCATTGCGAAGTGACATGTCTACCTCGCATTTACTTCAAAAGAATGTAAATGCGACACTTCCTTGCTAGGAAATGGCTTTTGCAGATGTCTACGTATCGTAGCAATAGGATTCTAACGATTCATAAAACGCGATATCGCATCTCATTTCTATGATTCATGATAAGATATAAAATTCATTGTGGTGCGTGATGTATACCTCGTATTCACTACAATAGAATGTTAATGCGACACTTCCTTGCTAGGCAGTAGCGTTTGCGGATGCCTACGTATCGAAGCAAGAGCGTTCTAATGCTACCTAAATCGCGATATCGAATCTCATTTATATGTTTCGTGGTAAGATATAATATTCATTGCGAAGTGTCATGTATACCCCGTATTCACTTCAAAAGAATGTAAATGGGACGTTTCCATCCTTGGGAATATCGTTTGCAGATGTCTACGTATCGTAGCAATAGAGTTCTAATGCTACTTAAATCGCGATATCGCATTTCATTTATATGTTTCGTGATAAGATATAAAATTCATTGCGAAGTGTCATGTATACCTCGTATTCACTTCAAAAGAATGTAAATGCTACGTTTCCATTCTTGGGAATATCGTTTGCAGATGTCTACGCATCGTAGCAATAGAGTTCTAATGCTACTTAAATCGCGATATCGCATTTCATTTATATGTTTCGTGATAAGATATAATATTTATTGCGAAGTGTCATGTATACCTCGTATTCACTTCAAAAGAATGTAAATGCGACTATTCCTTTCTAGGAAATAGCGTTTGCAGATGCCTACGTATCGTAGCAATAGAGTTCTAGTGCTTCTCAAAACACGATATCGCATCCCATTTCTATGCTTCATGATGAGATATAATATTAATTTTCCAAGTGTTGTGTATACCTCGTATTCACTCCAAACGAATGTAAATGCGACACTTCCTTGCTACGAAATAGCGTATTCAGATGTCTACGTATCGTAGCAATAGATTTCTAATGCTACTTAAATCGCGATATCGCATCTCATTTATATGTTTCGTGGTAAGATATAATATTCATTGCGAAGTGTCATGTATACCCCGTATTCACTTCAAAAGAATGTAAATGGGACATTTCCATCCTTGGGAATATCGTTTGCAGATGTCTACGTATCGTAGCAATAGAGTTCTAATGCTACTTAAATCGCGATATCGCATTTCATTTATATGTTTCGTGATAAGATATAAAATTCATTGCGAAGTGTCATGTATACCTCGTATTCACTTCAAAAGAATGTAAATGCTACGTTTCCATTCTTGGGAATATCGTTTGCAGATGTCTACGCATCGTAGCAA
This sequence comes from Xylocopa sonorina, assembly GCF_050948175.1. NCBI lineage: Eukaryota > Metazoa > Arthropoda > Insecta > Hymenoptera > Apidae > Xylocopa > Xylocopa sonorina. The sequence continues at coordinate 221,975 of NW_027490330.1, forward strand.
TAGAGTTCTAATGCTACTTAAATCGCGATATCGCATTTCATTTATATGTTTCGTGATAAGATATAATATTTATTGCGAAGTGTCATGTATACCTCGTATTCACTTCAAAAGAATGTAAATGCGACTATTCCTTTCTAGGAAATAGCGTTTGCAGATGCCTACGTATCGTAGCAATAGAGTTCTAGTGCTTCTCAAAACACGATATCGCATCCCATTTCTATGCTTCATGATGAGATATAATATTAATTTTCCAAGTGTTGTGTATACCTCGTATTCACTCCAAACGAATGTAAATGCGACACTTCCTTGCTACGAAATAGCGTATTCAGATGTCTACGTATCGTAGCAATAGATTTCTAATGCTACTTAAATCGCGATATCGCATCTCATTTATATGTTTCGTGGTAAGATATAATATTCATTGCGAAGTGTCATGTATACCCCGTATTCACTTCAAAAGAATGTAAATGGGACATTTCCATCCTTGGGAATATCGTTTGCAGATGTCTACGTATCGTAGCAATAGAGTTCTAATGCTACTTAAATCGCGATATCGCATTTCATTTATATGTTTCGTGATAAGATATAAAATTCATTGCGAAGTGTCATGTATACCTCGTATTCACTTCAAAAGAATGTAAATGCTACGTTTCCATTCTTGGGAATATCGTTTGCAGATGTCTACGCATCGTAGCAATAGAGTTCTAATGCTACTTAAACCGCGATATCGCATCTCATTTCTATGTTTCGTGATAAGATATAAAATTCATTGCGAAGTTTTATGCATACCTCGTCTACTCTTCAAACGAATGTAAATGCGACACTTCCTTGCCAGGAAATAGCGTTCTCACATGTCTACGTATCGCAGCAATAGAGATCTGATGCTTACTCAAAGGCGATATCACATCTCACTTCTGTTTAATGACAAGAAATAATATTAATTGCGATGTGTTATGCATACCTCGACTACACCTCAGACGAGTGTAGATGCGACACTTTCTTCTTAGGAAATATCGTTTCCAGATGTCTACGTATGGAAGCAATACGGTTTTAATGCTTCTTAAAACGCGATATCGCATCCAATTTCTATGTTTCATGATTAGATATAATATTCATTGCGAAGTGTTATGTATACCTCGTCTACGGTTCAAAAGAATGTTAACGTCACTCTACCTTGCTTGCAAGGAGCGATTCCGGATGTCTACGTATCGAAGCAATAGACTTCTAATGTTTCTTAAAACGTGATATCGCATCTCATTTCAATGTTTCATGATAAGATATAGTATTCTTTGCAAAGTGTTATGTATACCTCGTCTACCTTTCAAAAGAATGTAGATGTCACACTGCCTTGCTAGCAAGTAGCGTTTGCAGATGGCTACGTTTCGAAGCAATAGATCTCTAATGCATCTTAAAACGCGATATCGCATCTCATTTCTATGTCTCATTATAAGATATAATATTCACTGTGATGTGTTATTTATACCTCGCATTCACTTCAAAAGAATTTAAATGCGACACTTCCTTGCTAGGAATTTGCGTTTGCAGATGTCTACGTATCATTGCAATAGGGTTCTAATGCTTCGCAAAACGCGATATCGCATCTCATTGCTATGTTTCATGATAAGATATAATATGCATTGCGATGTGTCATGTATACCTCGTATTCACTTCAAATGAATGTAAATCCCACACTTTCTTGCTACGGAATATAGCTTGCAGATGTCTACGTGTCGGGGCAATAGAGTTGTAATGCTTCGTTAAACGCGATTTCGCAGATGATTTCTGTGAAAAATGGCAAGATGTATTTGTATGTAACGCGTTATGTATATCTCGGCAACGCTTCAGAGGAATGTAAATCTCACACTTCCTTGCTACGGAATAGCGTTTCCAGAAGTCTACATATCTATGCAATAGATTTCTAATACTTCATGTAGTGCTATATCGTATCTCATATCTATGTCTCATGTTAAGATGCAACGTCAACGCTAGCGTTATTTATATCTCGTCTGCACTTGAAAATAATGCAAATACCGCACTTGCTTGCTACGGAGCAGTGTTTCTAGATGTCTACGAATCGAGGCATAGGAGTTCTAATGCTTCATGGAACGCAATATATCATTTCACATCAAGAGTTCGAAGTATGTATGTAGATTTTAATGCATTGCATATATCATTATGCTCATCTGCTTCTGCGCCCCAAAAGTGTGGTTTCCACACTTCCTGACAAGAGGATAGCGATTCTGGTTGTAAATGTGTCGAAGCAATAGAGTTCTAATACATCATTCATCGCGATCTCGCATCACATTTCAATGTGTAATGTAAGATGTAATATTCAATGCAGCGCGTTACGTTCTACTCTTCAACACTTCTAGCGAATGTGAACCCTACACTCCCTTGCAGGGGAATAGCGTTTTTAGATATCTACTTGTCGAAGCAATAAAGTTCTATTACTTTATTCAGATCGATGTCGCATCTCATTTCAATGCCGCGTGTTGAGATTTAATATTCAATGAAACGCGTTACGTTTATCTGTTTCTACACGTCAACAGTATAAAAATCCTACAATATCTTGCCAGGAGGTAGCGTTTCTAGGTGTGCACGTATTGAAGCAATAGATTTATAATGCTATATAAAACGCGATATCGCATTTGATATCAACAGTTCGAAGTATGTAAGTAGATAAAAATACTCTACACATCTCGTTATGCTTGTCTGCATATACACGCCAAAAGACTGTGATTTCTACACTTCCTTGCAAGGGAATTGCGTTCTTAGATGTCTACTTTTCGAAGCAATAGAGTTCTATTGCTTCATTCAACACGATGTCGCAAGTCATTTCAATGATTCATGGTAAATTGCATTGTTCTATGCAATATGTTACATTTGTCTGCATCTAGACCTTAGAAGGATGTGAATCCTATACTTACTTGCAACAGAATATCTTTTCCAGATCTCTACGTGTCCAAGCAAGACATTTATAATACTTCATGCAGCGCGATGTCGCATCTCATTTCAACGTTTCAAAGCAAAGAATCTGTAATCATATATCCATAACATTATGCTTAACTGTTAGAGGTCTTCAATAGAATGTGAACTATATAATTCCATGCAACGGCATGGCGCTCCGTAGTGTCTGTCTGTTAAAGCAATCGAGCTAGAATTCTCCATGCAATGCGCTGGCGCATCCCATTTCATCGTTTTAAAGTAAGAATGCTGTAATCTCTTATGCATAGCTCTATGCTTATCTGCTTTAAAATTTCATAAGAATGTAAATTCTACAGCTCTATGCAACAGGATTGCCCTTCGTAGTGTCTACATGTCGAGACAATAAAGTACTAATGCATTATACAATGCCATGACTCATCTCATTTCAACGTTTCGAATTAAGTAAGCTGTAATCTTCTATGAAAAGCATTATAATTATCTGCTTCTACTCTACAATAGAATGTGAATTCTATAGATCCAAGCAACAGGAGGGCAGGCTCTCCACCATCCTACTACCTGCCCTGATGCGGGCAAAGGATTCCCAGGGCCACTCAAACCGCGACCAACATCTATCTTATACTCTAACCGATTCATCGTTATGCGTTTTCCATTAAGCTTGCCGGGATCAGTGATATTGATTCGCTCAATCTAAATTATTATTTTCTTTTTAAGTTTCTCGATTTTTTTAGTTTCTCTCACGATATCGTCTATTTCGTTGTACCTTACCCTTACAGTATGGTATATAATCTGTTGTTTGATAAGTCTAGGATTTCCTCTTAATAAATGCAATGCTTCCACATATTCTCTTTCTCTTTCTCTTTAGTTACATTGTTGTTATTTTATGCTTTTCACCCTCCACATTCACTCTCTACACCATCTCGGAACAGGCGTTATACGATTACTGCAGGATGACGCCCCGGTCTCGTTACACCGAGGTCGAGTGTTCTGTCTTGCATCCGTTGATTTATATATGTTATATATTGGAGAATATTTCCTCTTATCCTTTGTATTTTTCGAATGAAATTACATTGACAGAAGTACGAGTTAGTTCTGCACGCCTATTTGAAACAACATTAAATCACCTTGTTAAACAATAATATATTAAATGTGACTTGGACTTTTAAATTTGAATTTATAAACATCTAACAGGTAAATATGTTTTTCTTACTATTCATATCGTTATACATTCAGTGATTTATTGTGTGCTGTGATTTGATATATTAACTGCTTGATTATATTTTACAATGAACTTTCCGTACCAAACATTGTTTTTACTCCTGATGGTAGTGGATAGTTCTTCGTTTTATATTCTTATATCGCACTGATTATAAAAGTATATGATATCCTTTTTATGCAGTCATGTATAATTATGTACATACAAATTCGCGATTAAGTACCTATGTGTTCAAATTAAATTCCAAATAATGCACTAAAAAGCATCCCAGATAACAAACGACAAGATGGTAGCGACACCATGCCGGCACTATATTGCCACTTCCGAGGAGTGTCAACTGATTCGTAGTCATCTGTGACCGGATTCGTTCACTAAAATGCCAGAACGTGTTACCAGCACGTTCTAGACAAGCGAATCGCGCAGCACCAGCACCATGGTGACACGCGTATCATCGCTCCATTCATGAATCTCCTCAGCAATGACGCAGGATCACATTTGGCAATGGGGAACCTGTGCTTTCATACAAATTAGAACCGTTAGATGTCAGTAGATGTTCAGCATATGGCAATTGATAGACATTTTGATGGTCGTTTTCCTATATTTATAGTTATTGAGCGAGTCGTATATATTTCTTTCAATCCATCATAGACTAAAAATATTATATATAAAAAAAATATTACTTATAAAACAAAAATTCATGCTGTTGCGTCCCTAACTTCGCCTTGTGTAATTTTTGAAATAACATGCTCTCATCGTATTTAATGTAACCCTCAATTGCATGAATTTGTAACAATAAATTGAAGAAAATATATATAAAATAAGTGTATATATTTTTATGACAAAGTAATTATTGACTTTATGGAAAAAATCGCCCTATCGAGCTAGTTTTTAGAAAATAATAAAATCGAGTTCTTATATCTTTGTTTTGTGCCGGTGTATCTATTTTGGAATCAAAATAAATAAATTGCGCAGTTTAGTCATTTTTGATATTTGCTTATAATTTTTATGGAAACAGCTTCCCCATTAGTAAATGTCAGCCTACGCCACAACCACGCGTGTAGATATGGTGAGCTGATAGTGTCATTGTCACGGCCGTGTAGCCCGTGTGCTGTATCTCGGTGCTTTAATGTGCCGTAATACGAATGCCGTCCCAGCACTAACAGTATGCCATTTCGAAAGCTGAGTAGGAGCACTTTGTTAGCACAGATCTGTCACGGAATTCGTTCCATCCATTGTCATTGGCGTGCCAATCGCTGGCTGTTTGGGATATTGTAGTGCATGAGGCAGACTTGTTCCTTATCATCGTCAAGGAGATGGATTTTCACTCTCCCCTTTTTGAATTTTTTAAATTATTGTTTGGAATTTTTGCCGTTTCTGTATCTCTATGACCGCATTGTGGATTCAACTTATGTACGATCTTTTTGGTCTTCATCTTTTGTTACATGTAATATTATATATGTGATGCACGTTTGTTATGTAATGCTCCGATTTGTAAGCCTCAGATACTTTTATTCTTTGGTAAAGCAACTTATTCGATTAATATATATTTATTAGACATAGATATAAACAATTAGAAAAATATTATTAAAACGCTATTAAATATGTTGTTGCAATTATATATTTAAGATCTGAAGATGTAGATGCAATTAATGTCCGATATTTTACGTGATCCAATCGACGTATCAAGTGAGGCTATGAAATATAAAAATCTTTTACTATTCTTCGACCCCTGTACATGTTACATGAATGATAAGTCCTGCAAGACAAGAAGCCTGAATTAGTGAGATATCTAGGAACATAAGTAATTTGTAAGTAACACATCTTTTCTCTTTGAAATATTTGCCTTTGCATAGAATAGAACGTATAGATATAATTGCCTGTTTTGTACCCATTTCGGTCCAATTCTATTATAGCCTTTGAGCAGAAGTAATATTGATTATACTTGATTTTTGCAATAGTTCCTTAATTAACAGATTTTATTAACCTAGAATCATCATTTGACGGATGTATCAATCTACATTGTAGCTCCATCAGTTTCCTTTTCTGCTCGCTACTTTCCATTTTCAGTTCCGTATATTTATCCTTTATCACCATCATATATGTTGCGTAAAATTACAATAACTTTTTGTCCTCAAATTTTGCGGATATTTCAATTAAATTTCCTTTGATTAAATAAACGGAAATTAAAAAACAGTGGCACGTACCATTTCTTGGAAACGTTGTATCGTAATTTGCATCTGACTGTTTTGAAAGGCACGCACTTTACTTAACGTTTGCAATGATTCCGTTAGCGAAGTAAAGAAATATTCTACTTTCGAAATTGTTGGCTCTTGTAATTCTAAGGCAAATATATTCATCTGTCGACATCGTGAACATTGTTTTTTGGCAAAATTCCAGAAAAACAAATATACTATAAGTAAAATAATAAACATCATAATAATAAATTTAACTCTGTTCATCGTTGCCTTGTTGGACACATCCATAACAATATACAGGGTGGGGCAGTAATAATTAGCACCTCAGATATCCACGAAACTATAAGTTTCATAGAAGTTTTTGCTAATATAAAATTGCATAGTACAAAGGGGCCATCCGTTGATGAAAATAGTTTTTTTGTAAGTGGAGTTATGTTGGACATATGAAGGTTACCTTCATTTTTTAAAATGAATTGGTATGTTCAGTCTTCCGTAATACGATAGAGCATTTTAAAGCAAGTTTAACGATCTGTAACATGAAGGCATTGAAGGTTACAAAAAGTAAAGAAAGGCGATAATACTCACGGTTTTGATAGTAAATGAAACATACGTATTGTAAACAGTGGTGGAAGGCGTAATACTTACCGTTTACTTCACTGTGAATAAACAATTTTCGAAGGGCATTTCAATAGTTGCAGCATAAGTTAAACATGATAAGATTAGTATTGAAAAATCAGTTCGAATACGTTTGGTTAGGCTGTTCTTTGTGTCGTTCATTTTATAAGTACTGAGCTGCGGATTCCTGAGGACAGCTCACAAAATTGTTGAACTATGGAAGATTATCATTATGAATTTGAATCAAAAGGTAATTAAATTCCATTAGATTGTAAACAGATCTCAATATTTCATTTTAGATAGTAAGATTAAATACTCTTTACAAAACTACAAGAATGGATACATACCTTTCTGTTATTATTACTTCATAAAGAATTATAATTGCAATTATATAGTTCATTACGATAAAAAATATTTCTCAGAAAATTCTAAATATTAAATAAAACAATCATGTAAAACATTTTTAATAATTACGAATATGAAAAATACTTGAACATTCCAATAGAAAGATGTATAAACAGGAGCTAGAAAAGTCAAACATTCAATTTCAATTCCAGAATTCATCTATAAGAGTTAAATGTTTCGAAAGCTTTAATTACAGTCTTTAATGCAAGCAGTTGGGCAGTATTTCAATTTTTAAGAAAATTGATGAAAGTCAACCATTTTGAAGTGGTCAGAATCTTTGTCGTTTGAGCAATAAGTGAATAACAAATAACTGCATAAATTCCAGGCTTAAAAACTTATGGATTAAATCCCATGCAGACTCGTTTATGAGCGAGTTACAAAATAATAATCCACACTAAGTAATCATTTTAAAACTTAAACGATTACATCTCACGAACTTTCAAAGATATCAGAAGCGTGAAAAGTATGTGGTTTATCAAAAACTCTTCTAAAAGAACGGACGAAGCCAATAGAAATCTTTGTTGAAGTAAGCAAGTTCTAAAGTTCTAAGCAACGCGATGGCCCTTATCTGCCTATGTTTCATAGCAAGTAAGTTCTGAATTTCTATGAAATCCGATGGAATTCCTCACTACTAACGTTTCAGAGTAAGTTCTCAAATTCTCAATTCTACGTTTAAAACAATGTGTGTTCTATATATCTATGTAAAGTGATGGTTCCTATTAGTTGTGACGGAAACCTATATACAGTAAGTCAGGGAAGCTCGAAGGGGTTAATTATCTAAATGCTTTAAGGTGTAAAACGTACTTTAATCTAAAGCGATCTATCGTTACAAGGTATCCGCTCACGTACAACTTCTCTTGGGCGCCAGCTGCTCAGAAAGTAGCAAAGGGATAGACTACACGACCCCGGGAACCCTGGGGCGGAACAACCCTTGAAACTTCGAAATGCTCCTCTTCTCAACTACGCCTAGCCAAGTACACACACTCAGGTCGCGAGATACTGAAGTCACGGCATGTTTATTTATGGTCTCGACGTGGGTTTAACTAACAAGGGCTACGGAAATCTACGCAACACGCCGCAAATTACCGGGTATCATAACTCGCTTCACGATATAATATACAATATACAATATGCGACACAAGAAATGGGACGCTTTAGCGAATAAGCTCTAACGTTCTCTTCTTCAGGTTCCTTGAATTCGCTGGTGGTCCTCGGGTCTCCTGCATCCTCCTCGGGGCTCCTTGGTGGAGTGGGCTGTAGGCTTCGGTATTGTTCCAGTCCATCGATCAGTGGATTTCGGCGATTTCCTCTTCTCGCCCCCATGGGTGTCCCTGAGGGGATACTCCTGATCATTTAAATTGCGTAGCGCCTCGCGCGCCATGCTCCCATGGCCCACCTGCAGGGCCGCTGGACTTTTGACTTCTCTTTAGGGGGTTAAGGATGGTTGAGGACCTTCTAACATCCCAGAGCATTATAAAGCACAAAAGCAGATAAGCATAATGCGATGCATAGAGCTTTACAACCTTCTAATTTACTTTGAACTGTTTATATGAAATGCAATATTGAGGTGCATGAAGTATGACAAATTAAATGCTTCGGCACCTGGACATCTAGAAACGCTATCCCCGGGCAAGAAAGCGTAGGATTCACACTCAATTCATATGCAGAAGCAGATAAACATAACGCGATGCTATGAATATTACATCTTATCATGAAATATAGAAGTAAGATGCGCAGCCGCGTTTTACGAAGCATTAGAACTCTATTGCTTCTAAACCTTCAGATATAGATACGATATTCCGTAGCAAAGAAGTGATCCATTTACATTCATTTGAAGTGTAGAGGAGATATACATAACGCGTTGCAATGAAATTACATCTTATCATGTGACTTAAAATTGATATGCGATATCGCGTTTTATAAAGAGTTAGAAATCTATTGCTTCGATACGTAGACATCTGGAAACGCTATTTCCTAGGAAGGAAGTGTGGCATTTACATTCCTTTGAATTGTAGACAATGTATACATAACACATCGCAATGAATATTATATCATATCATGAAACATAGAAATGAGATGCGATATCGCGTTTTAAGAAGCATTAGAAATCTATTGCTCCGATACGTACATATCTGGAAACGCCATTTCCTAGCAAGGAAGTGTGGCATTTACATTCTTTTGAAGTGAATGCGAGGTATAAATAACACATCACAGTGAATATTATATCTTATAATGAGACATAGAAATGAGATGCGATATCGCGTTTTAAGATGCATTAGAGATCTATTGCTTCGAAACGTAGCCATCTGCAAACGCTATTTCCTAGCAAAGAAGTGTCGCATTTGCATTCTTTTGATGTGAGTGTGAGGTATACATAACACTCCATAATGAATATTATATCTTATCATGAAACAGAGCAGTGAGATGCGATATCGCGTTTTAAGAAGCATTAGAACTCTATTGCCACGATACGTAGACATCTGCAAACGCTAGTTCCTAGCATGGAAATGCCGCATTTACATTCTTTTGAAGTTAATACGAGGTATACATGACACTTCGCAATGTATATTATATTTTATCATGAAACATAGAAACTTCAAATGTCTGTAAATGCGACATTTCGTTTCTAGGAAATAGTGTTTGCAGATGTCTACGTATCGTAGCAATAGAGTTCTAATGCTACATAAATCGCGATATCGCATCCCATTTATGTGTTTCGTGTGAAGATATAATATTCATTGCGAAGTGTCATGTATACCTCGTATTCACTACAAAAGAATGTAAGTGCGACTATTGCTTGCTAGGAAATAGCGTTTTCAGATGTCTACGTATCGTAGGAAAAGGGTTCTAATGCTACTTAAATCGCGATATCGCATCACATTTCTATGTTTCGTGATAAGATATAATATTCATTGCGAAGTGTCATGTACACCTCGTATTCAATTGAAAAGAAAGTAAATGCGACTATTGCTTGCTAGGAAATAGCGTTTGCAGATGTCTACGTATCGTAGCAATAGAGTTCTAATGCTACTTAATTCGCGATATCGCATCTCATTTCTATGTTTTGTGATAAGATATAATGTTCATTGCGAATGGTCATGTATACCTTGTATTCACTTCAAAAGAATGTAAATGCGACTATTGCTTGCTAGGAAATAGCGTTTGCAGATGTCCACGTATCGTAGCAATAGCGTTCTATTGCTACTTAAATCACGATATGACACCTCATTTATATGTTTCGTGATAAGATATAATATTCATTGCGAACTGTCATGTACACCTCGTATTCACTTCAAAAGAATGTAAATGCGAATCTTCCTTGCTAGGAAATAACGCTTGCAGATGTCTACGTCTCGTAGCAATAGTGTTCTAATGCTTCTCAAAACGCGATATCGCATCTCATTTCTATGCTTCATGATAAGATATAATATTCATTGCGAAGTGTCATGTATACCTCGTATTCACTTCAAAAGAATGTAAATGCGACACTTCCATGCTAGGAAATAGCGTCTGCAGATGTCTACGCGTCGAGGCAATAAGGTTCTAATGCTTCTTAAAACGCGATATCGCATCTCACTTCTATGATTCATGATAAGATGTAATATTCATTGCGAAGTGTCATGTATACCTCGTATTCACTTCAAAAGAATGTAAACGCGACTATTCCTTGCTAGGAAATAGCGTCTGCAGATGTCTACGCGTCGAGGCAATAAGGTTCTAATGCTTCTTAAAACGCGATATCGCATCTCACTTCTATGATTCATGATAAGATATAATATTCATTCCGAAGTGTCACGTAAACCTCGAATTCACTTCAAAAGAATGTAAATGCGACTATTCCTTGCTAGGAAATAGCGTTTGCAGTTGCCTACGTATCGTAGCAATAGAGTTCTAATGCTTCTCAAAACGCAATATCGCATCTCATTTCTATGCTTCCTGATTAGATATAATATTCATGCCGAAGTGTCATGTACACCTCGTATTCACTACAAAAGAATGTAAATGCGACTATTGCATGCTAGGAAATAGCGTTTGCAGATGTCTACGTATCGTAGCAATAGAGTACTAATGCTACTTAAATCGCGATATCGCATCTCATTTCTATGTTTCGTAATAAGATATAATATTCATTGCGAAGTGTCATATATACCTCGTATTCACTTCAAAAGAATGTAAATGCGACTATTGCTTGCTAGGAAATAGCGTTTGTAGATGTCTACGTATCGTAGCAATAGAGTTCTAATGCTTCTCAAAACGCGATATCGCATCTCATTTCTACGTTTCCTGATAAGATATAATATTCATACCGAAGTGTCATGTATACCTCGTATTCACTTCAAAAGAATGTAAATGCGACTATTGCTTGCTAGGAAATAGCGTTTGCAGATGTCTACATATCGTAGCAATAGAGTTCTAATGCTTCTCAAAACGCGATATCGCATCTCATTTCTATGCTTCATGATAAGATATAATATTCATTGCGAAGTGTCATGTATACCTAGTATTTACTCCAAACAACTGTAAATGCGACACTTCCTTGCTAGGAAATAGCGTATTCAGATGTCTACATATCGTAGCAATAGCGTTCTAATGCTACATAAATCGCGATATCGCATCTTATTGATATGTTTCGTGATAAGATATAACATTCATCGCGAAGTGTCATGTATACCTCGTATTTACTTCAAAAGAATGTAAGTGCGACACTTCCGTGCTAGGAAATGGCGTTTGCTGATGTCTCCGCATCGATGCCATAGAGTTCTAATGCTTCTTAAAACGCGATAACGCATCTCTCTTCTATGTTTCATGATAAGATATAATGTTCATTGCGAAGTGTCATGTATACCTCGTATTCACTTCAAAAGAATGTAAATGCGAATCTTCCTTGCTCGGAAATAGCGTTTGCCGATGTCTACGTATCGTAGCAATAGAGTTCTAATACTTCTCAAATCGTGATATCGCATCTCATTTCTATGTTTCGTGATAAGATATAATATTCATTGCGAAGTGTCATGCATACCTCGTATTCACTCCAAACGAATGTAAATGCGACACTTCCTTGCTAGGAAATAGAGTATTCAGATGTCTACGTATCGTGGCAATAGAGTTCTAATGCTTCTTAAATCGTGATATCGCATCTCATTTCTATGTTTCGTGATAAGATATAATATTCATTGCGAAGTGTCATTTATACCTCGTATTCACTTCAAAAGAATGTAAGTGCGACACTTCCATGCTAGGAAGTGACGTTTGCTGATGTCTCCGCATCGAGGCCATAGAGTTCTAATGCTTCTTAAAACGCGATATCGCATATCTCTTATATGTTTCGTGATAAGATATAATATTCATTGCGAAGTGTCATGTACACCTCGTATTCAATTGAAAAGAAAGTAAATGCGACTATTGCTTGCTAGGAAATAGCGTTTGCAGATGTCTACGTATCGTAGAAATAGAGTTCTAATGCTACATAAATCGCGATATCGCATCCCATTTATGTGTTTCGTGTGAAGATATAATGTTCATTGCGAAGTGTCATGTATACCTCGTATTCACTACAAAAGAATGTAAGTGCGACTATTGCTTGCTAGGAAATAGCGTTTTCAGATGTCTACGTATCGTAGCAAAAGGGTTCTAATGCTACTTAAATCGCGATATCGCATCACATTTCTATGTTTCGTGATAAGATATAATATTCATTGCGAAGTGTCATGTGCACCTCGTATTCAATTGAAAAGAAAGTAAATGCGACTATTGCTTGCTAGGAAATAGCGTTTGCAGATGTCTACGTATCGTAGCAATAGAGTTCTAATGCTACTTAATTCGCGATATCGCATCTCATTTCTATGTTTTGTGATAAGATATAATGTTCATTGCGAATGGTCATGTATACCTTGTATTCACTTCAAAAGAATGTAAATGCGACTATTGCTTGCTAGGAAATAGCGTTTGCAGATGTCCACGTATCGTAGCAATAGCGTTCTATTGCTACTTATATCACGATATGACACCTCATTTATATGTTTCGTGATAAGATATAATATTCATTGCGAAGTGTCATGTACACCTCGTATTCAATTGAAAAGAAAGTAAATGCGACTATTGCTTGCTAGGAAATAGCGTTTGCAGATGTCTACGTATCGTAGCAATAGAGTTCTAATGCTACTTAAATCGCGATTTCGCATCTCATTCCTATGTTTCGTGATAAGATATAATATTCATTGCGAATGGCCATGTATACCTTGTACTCACTTCAAAGGAATGTAAATGCGACTACTGCTTGCTAGGAAATAGCGTTAGCAGATGTCTCCGCATCGAGGCCATGGAGTTCTAAAACTTCTTAAAACGCGATATCGCATCTCTCTTCTATGTTTCATGATAAGATATAATATTCATTGCGAAGTGTAATGTATACCTCGCATTCATTACAAAAGAATGAAAATGCGACACTTCCATGCTTGGAAATAGCGTTTGCAGATGTCTCCGTATCGTAGCAATGGATTTCTAATGCTTCTCAAAACGCGATATCGCATCTCACTTCTATGCTTCATGATAAGATATAATATTCATTGCGAACTGTCATGTACACCTCGTATTCACTTCAAAAGAATGTAAATGCGAATCTTCCTTGCTAGGAAATAACGCTTGCAGATGTCTACGTCTCGTAGCAATAGTGTTCTAATGCTTCTCAAAACGCGATATCGCATCTCATTTCTATGCTTCATGATAAGATATAATATTCATTGCGAAGTGTCATGTATACCTCGTATTCACTTCAAAAGAATGTAAATGCGACACTTGAGTGCTAGGAAATAGTGTCTGCAGATGTCTACGCGTCGAGGCAATAAGGTTCTAATGCTTCTTAAAACGCGATATCGCATCTCACTTCTATGATTCATGATAAGATATAATATTCATTGCGAAGTGTCATGTATACCTCGTATTCACTTCAAAAGAATGTAAATGCGACTATTCCTTGCTAGGAAATAGCGTCTGCAGATGTCTACGCGTCGAGGCAATAAGGTTCTAATGCTTCTTAAAACGCGATATCGCATCTCACTTCTATGATTCATGATAAGATATAATATTCATTCCGAAGTGTCACGTAAACCTCGAATTCACTTCAAAAGAATGTAAATGCGACTATTGCTTGCTAGGAAATAGCGTTTGCAGTTGCCTACGTATCGTAGCAATAGAGTTCTAATGCTTCTCAAAACGCAATATCGCATCTCATTTCTATGTTTCCTGATTAGATATAATATTCATGCCGAAGTGTCATGTACACCTCGTATTCACTTCAAAAGAATGTAAATGCGACTATTGCATGCTAGGAAATAGCGTTTACAGATGTCTACGTATCGTAGCAATAGAGTTCTAATGCTACTTAAATCGCGATATCGCATCTCATTTCTATGTTTCGTAATAAGATATAATATTCATTGCGAAGTGTCATGTATACCTCGTATTCACTTCAAAAGTATGTAAATGCGACTATTGCTTGCTAGGAAATAGCGTTTGTAGATGTCTACGTATCGTAGCAATAGAGTTCTAATGCTTCTCAAAACGCGATATCGCATCTCATTTCTATGTTTCCTGATAAGATATAATATTCATACCGAAGTGTCATGTATACCTCGTATTCACTTCAAAAGAATGTAAATGCGACTATAGCTTGCTAGGAAATAGCGTTTGCAGATGTCTACATATCGTAGCAATAGAGTTCTAATGCTTCTCAAAACGCGATATCGCATCTCATTTCTATGCTTCATGATAAGATATAATATTCATTGCGAAGTGTCATGTATACCTAGTATTCACTCCAAACAACTGTAAATGCGACACTTCCTTGCTAGGAAATAGCGTATTCAGATGTCTACATATCGTAGCAATAGCGTTCTAATGCTACATAAATCGCGATATCGCATCTCATTTATATGTTTCGTGATAAGATATAACATTCATCGCGAAGTGTCATGTATACCTCGTATTCACTTCAAAAGAATGTAAGTGCGACACTTCCGTGCTAGGAAATGGCGTTTGCTGATGTCTCCGCATCGATGCCATAGAGTTCTATTGCTTCTCAAAACGCGATAACGCATCTCTCTTCTATGTTTCATGATAAGATATAATGTTCATTGCGAAGTGTCATGTATACCTCGTATTCACTTCAAAAGAATGTAAATGCGAATCTTCCTTGCTCGGAAATAGCGTTTGCCGATGTCTACGTATCGTAGCAATAGAGTTCTAATGCTTCTCAAAACGCGATATCGCATCTCATTTCTATGCTTCATGATAATATGTAATATTCATTGCGAAGTGTCATGTATACCTCGCATTCACTGCAAACAAATGTAAATGCGGCACTTCCTTGCTATGAAATAGCGTTTGCAGATGTCTACGTATCGTAGCAATAGAGTTCTAATGCTTCTCAAATCGTGATATCGCATCTCATTTCTATGTTTCGTGATAAGATATAATATTCATTGCGAAGTGTCATGTATACCTCGTATTCACTCCAAACGAATGTAAATGCGACACTTCCTTGCTAGGAAATAGAGTATTCAGATGTCTACGTATCGTGGCAATAGAGTTCTAATGCTTCTTAAATCGTGATATCGCATCTCATTTCTATGTTTCGTGATAAGATATAATATTCATTGCGAAGTGTCATGTATACCTCGTATTCACTCCAAACGAATGTAAATGCGACACTTCCTTGCTAGGAAATAGAGTATTCAGATGTCTACGTATCGTGGCAATAGAGTTCTAATGCTTCTTAAATCGTGATATCGCATCTCATTTCTTTGTTTCGTGATAAGATATAATATTCACTGCGAAGTGTCGTGTATACCTCGTATTCACATCAAAAGAATGTAAATGCGAATATTGCATGCTAGGAAATATCGTCTGCAGATGTCTATGTATCGTAGCAATAGCGTTCTAATGCTACTTAAATCGCGATATGACACCTCATTTATATGTTTCGTGATAAGATATAATATTCATTGCGAAGTGTCATGTACATCTCGTATTCACTTCAAAAGAATGTAAGTGCGACACTTCCATGCTAAGAAATAGCGTTTGCAGATGTCTCCGCATCGAGGCCATAGATTTGTAATGCTTCTTAAAACGCGATATCGCATTTCTCTTCTATGTTTCATGATAAGATATAATATTCATTGCGAAGTGTCATGTATACCTCGTATTCTCTCCAAACGAATGTAAATGCGACACTTCCTTGCAAGGAAATGGCGTATTCAGATGTCTAGGTATCGTAGCAATTGTGTTCTAATGCTACTTAAATCGCGATATCGCATCTCATTTCTATGCTTCATGATAAGATATAATATTCATTGCGAAGTGTCATGTATACCTAGTATTCACTCCAAACAACTGTAAATGCGACACTTCCTTGCTAGGAAATAGCGTATTCAGATGTCTACATATCGTAGCAATAGCGTTCTAATGCTACATAAATCGCGATATCGCATCTCATTTATATGTTTCGTGATAAGATATAACATTCATCGCGAAGTGTCATGTATACCTCGTATTCACTTCAAAAGAATGTAAGTGCGACATTTCCGTGCTAGGAAATGGCGTTTGCTGATGTCTCCGCATCGATGCCATAGAGTTCTAATGCTTCTCAAAACGCGATAACGCATCTCTCTTCTATGTTTCATGATAAGATATAATGTTCATTGCGAAGTGTCATGTATACCTCGTATTCACTTCAAAGGAATGTAAATGCGACTATTGCATGCTAGGAAATAGCGTTTGCAGATGTCTACGTATCGTAGCAATAGAGTTCAAATGCTTCTTAAAACGCGATATCGCATCAAATTTCTATGTTTCATCATAAGATATAATATTCATTGTGGAGTGTTATGTATACCTCGTATTCACTTGAAAAGAATGTCAGTACGACACTTGCTTGCTAGGAAGTAGCGGTCGCAGATGTCTACGTACCGTAGCAATAGTGTTCTAATTCTTCTTAAAACGCGGTATCGCCCCGCATTTCTATGTTTCATGACAAGGTATAATATTCATTGTGCAGTGTTATGTATACCTCATATTCACTACAAAAGAATGAAAATGCGACACTTGCATGCTAGGAAATAGCGTTTGCAGATGTCTGCGTATCGTAGCAATAGACTTCTAATGCTTCTTAATACGCCATATCGCATCTCATTTCTATGTCTCATGATAAGATATAATATTCATTGCGGAGTGTCATGAATACCTCGTATTCACTTCAAAAGAAGGTAAATGCGAATCTTCCATGCTAGGAAATAGCGTCTGCAGATGTCTGCGTACCGTAGCTATTAAGTTCTAATGCGTCTTTAAACGCGATATGGCATCTCATTTCTATGTTTCATGATAAGTTATGATATTCACTGCGTCATGTGTACCTCGTATTCACTTCAAAAGAATGTAAATGCGACACTTGCATGCTAGGAAATAGCGTTTGCAGATGTCTACGTATCGTAGCAATAGAGTTCTAATGCTTCTTAATACGCCATATCGCATCTCATTTCTATGTCTCATGATAAGATATAATATTCATTGCGGAGTGTTATGTATATCTCGTCTACACTTCAGAAGCATGTAAATGCCAAACTATCTTGCCACGGAATAGTAATTCTAGATGTCTACGGTAACGTCAGGCGTGACGCCTGCCACCCTCCGGCGTGCTCCAGGTCCAGCATCCGCTCATCCGTCAGCATCTGCAACCGCAGCATACGTGCGAGGACCGCACGGCGTCCCGGCGCCTCAGGACGAGGAGACAGAGCTACAAGGACGTAGAGTACAGCAGCACGTACCCACATACTTACCCTCCATACGTGTAACCTTAGGTTAAGCACGCAACACGACTGTGTACATACACACAACAACACACACGTCGAATTCTAAGTTCGATTAGAGATAATCTGCGATGCGCTCGCGCGCACACTCGACGCTCGCGGCTCGCGCTCAACTTGAGCCGCACCCCACTCCGACCGGCCGCCCCATCACGAGGGCCGAGTGGCCTCCCTACTCCACCGTCTGCCCCACCGCGAAGGCCCAGAGACTCGCGCGCGGCGCGACCCGAGGAGGTGGCGAACGTGCTTCCGATACGAGACTTCTAATCCGAACGCCGAACCGAGCAGATCGAATCTGCCTCCGTTGTATCCTGCAGCCAGCTACCAGCTCCAATGCAGTCGTTTCTATTCCATCTCCCATAGAGAAGTCTTTATTATAACTTAGTCTCATCTCTATTTCATTTTGTACTCATATTTAGTAACATAGTCTTAGTGTTTGTATTAGGATAGTATTCATAGAATATACACTAATTTTACCCGATTCGATGTCTCTTTATTATACTACAATCTCCTTCGACTCTATTCCACGGGTACGCTCGCGTATTACTACTATTTCGCACTATTTCATCTGCGACAGTCTTGAAGCTGGACGGTTAGAGCGCACCAACGCTTAGCCGATCTTACTTCACCTCTGCCGTAACAAGGGTGTCTTGAACTAAGGTCGATCCCGGTAAGGTAGAGCGAACCAGCGCTTAGGCGTGCCGTCGTCCTCCTGTGTGCAAGTACCCACGATGAACTCAGAGCTTTCTATGAAGCGTACTCGACGCGCGGGGAGGAAAGAGTTCCTACGTCGTCTCGTCCGTTAATACGTGGGCAGTGCCTCATGCCCTTTTATGTCTCATGAAAAGATGTAATATTCAATGAAACGGGTTAATTATCAACAGTTCAAAAGAATGTAAAGCCCACTCTTCCTTGCTACGTAATAGCGTCCCTAAATGTCTACATATCGAAGCAATAGAGTTCTAATGCTTCACAAGACGCGATATCGTATCTCATTTCTATGTCCAAGGATTATATGTAATATTCAATGCAGTGCGGTATGTATATCTCCTCAATACTTCAAGAGAATGTAAATCCCACATTTCCATGCGACGGACTAACGTTTCTGGATGTCTGCGCATCGAAGGAGTAGAGTTCTAATGTTTCATAAAACGCGATATCGCATCTCATTTCTATGTTTTCTGATAAGATGTAATTCAATGCAACGCGTTAATTATATCTCGTCAACATTTCAAAAGGTTGTAAAGCCCACTCTTCCTTGCTATGGAATAGCATCTCTAGATGTCTCCAAATCGAAGTAATAGAGTTCTAACGCTTCATGAAACGCGATATGGCATTTCGTTTCTATGTCTCATGATAAGATGTACTATCAACGCTACGTGCTTTGTATATCTAACACATCAAACTGATGTAAATCCTACACTTCCATGTTACGGAATAGCGTTCCTTGATGTTTACGTATCGAAGAAGTATTGTTCTATTCCTTTATAGAACGCGATATCGCATCTCACTTCTATGTCCCATGATATGATGTAACATTCAATGGAACTCTTTAAGTATATCACGTCTACACTTAAGAAGAATGTAAATGCCACACTTCCTTGCTACGGAATAGCTTTCCTAGATGTCTATGTATCGAAGCAATACAGCTCTAGTCCATCGTATAACGTGATATCGCATCTCATTTCAATTTTTCATGATATGATGTAATTCAATGCAACACGTTATGTACATCCCGTCAACACTTGCCCAAGCTAGTCCGAGCCACATTCATAGAGGAAAATTGAATGATACTGAGGCTGGCAGTCTGCATCATCTACAAATTTGGCCAAACCAATCCATCCTAATTCAAAAAGGGTCAGAGTGAGCGAATCGCGTACACGAAGTGAGTTCGCCTCCCCGTGGTTCCCCGTGGGTACTCCGGCGGTTAAGATTCGTCCCCACCAACGGAGTAGCTAAAGGACGCACCAGCGGGAAAGGCGCCGCGGCACATCTGGATTCTTCAATCGCCCGTTTCAGTGAGGTGGGTGTAACTGGTTGGAAGATGGTAGATTCAGTCTAGGTATACCAGTCTGGGCCAGGAACCACGCCCGATCACCGGCCTGGTGCAGGGCAGATAATATCTTGTAAACACTTCAAAAGAATGTAAAGCACCACACATCTTTGCTACGGAATGGAGTATTAGATGTCTACATATCGAAACAATAGAGTTCTAATGCCTCATGAAACACGATATCTCATATCATTTCTATGTCTCATGAGAAGATGTAACATCAATGCAACGCGTTATGTATATCTCGTCAGCACTTCAATCGAATGAAAGTGCCACACTTCCTTGCGACGGAATAGCGCTTCTCGATGTCTACATATGGAAGAAATAGAGTTCTAATGATTACTAAAACGCGATATAGCATCTCATTTCTATGACTCATGATAAGATGCAATATTCAATGCAGCAAGTTATGTACATCTCGTCAACACTTCAAGAGAATGTAAATCCCACACATCCTTGCGGTCGATGAGCGTTTCCATACGTCTACGTATCGAAGCAGTACAGTTCTAATTCTTTATAAAACCGGATATCGCAAATCATTTCGATGTTTCATGGCCAGATGCAACTCAATGCAACGCGTTATGTATTTATTGTCGATAATTCTAAAGAATGTAAATGCAACGCCTCCTAGCTCCGGAACAGAGTTCCTAGGTGCCTATGTTTCGAAGCAATAGAATTCAAACCCTTTATGAAGCGCGATATCGCACATCATTTCTATGTCTCACGATAGGATGTAATATTCAGTGCAACGCGTTATGTATGTCTCGTCTACACCTCTAGAGAATGTAAATGTCTCCCTTCCTTGCTACGCAACAGGGTTACTAGATGTCTACGTATCGAAGCAATAGTGTTCTAACTCTTCATAAAACGCCATGTCGCATCTCATTTCTATGTCTCATCATAAGATGTAATATTCAATGCAATGCGTTATATGTACCTCGTCTGCACTTCAAAAGAATGTAAATGCGACTCTACCTTGCAACGGAATAGTGCTTCCAGGTGTCTACGAATCGAAGCAGTACAGTTTCAATTCTTCATAAAACGCTATTTCGTATCTCAAATCTATGGTTCACGTTATGATGTAATTCAATGCAACGCGTTATGTATTTTTCGTCATTACTTCAAGAGAATGTAAATCCCACACTTCCTAGCGACGGAATAGCGTTACTAGATGTCAAGTAATCGAAGCAATAGAGTTATAATGCTTGGTAAAACGCGATATCGCATCTAGATGTCCACGTATTGAAGCAATAGATATATTTACGAAATTACTTAAAACGTCTTAATCTCAAAAATAGCCTTTTCATCACAAACGTGTAATAAATAAAGTCTTCGAAGGCCCCACGTTTTATTTGTTCCATCGGTCGGAACATGTTCTCCCCGTTGAGAGACCGTGACGATCAATCTAAATCGGTTTGATCTGAATATCGCCTCGACGTCGATGGTTCACGCTATCGTCTGGGATGTGGGCAGCTCCGCTAACTGCTTGACGTTGCGATTGTAGACCCCCTGGCTGGTCCGTACGGTGACCGTTCGGGTGATCTTGTCTGGACCTGGGTGCACCTCTTCGACTCGACCGCAGTGCCACTGCAAAGGCAGGACGTAGTCATCCCTTAAGACTACGAGGGATCTTTTCTTGATCTCGTGGTAGCCCTTGGTCCATTTTTTTCGCTCGTTCAGATGGTGGATGTACTCCTTGTGCCACCTGGTTCAAAATTCCTGCTGGACGTTCTGGATGTGTTGCTAGTGTGACAATCAGTTACGAGGAGTATCGCTGAAATCAGTCTCGGGCAAACTACGTGCCGATCAGGAAGTGGGTCGGAGTTAGGGACCATTAGGATCGGATGATAATGGAGTAAGCGGGCGGGAGTTTAGGATCGCTTCGATTTCGATCGCGAACGTATTGAACTATTCGAATGTAACCCGTATCTTCCCCGACGACTCGTTTGACGTGGTGTTTAAACGATTTCACAGCTGCCTCCCAAAGGCCGCCGAAATTGGGAGAAGGAGCTGGCATGAAATGCCATGATATTCCCTTGCCCGTGAGGAAGTGTCTTACCTTATCGTCCGTTTGCAGTTTTTGGTACAGTGCGCTTAATTCGTTATTCACTCCAACGAAATTTTGTCCCGTTGTCGGAATAAATGTTCCGACAGATGCCCCTACGACCGATGAAGCGTTTCAATGCCGCGATGAACGCTTCGGTAGTCATGTCACCGACGATCTCAAGATAGACCTCTCTCGTTGCAAAGCACACAAACACTGCTACATATATTTTTACTCGCGCACAATTTCGGAAACGTTTTTCCTTGATATAAAAAGGACCGCAATAATATGTTCCGCAATTATAAAAGGATCGGCATTCGGATTCGCGTGACGTAGGTAGAGTGCCCATTACGTATTTCACGGCCGGTGGTTTTACGCGGAAGCACCAGATGTACTTCTTACCATCAATGGGCCAATACCTCTGCCTTAGTGTCGCCAGCGTGGTATTGATACCCGAATGATGTCCCTCTAAATGCGTGTGACGAATGATCAGATCGGTGATGTGATGCGATCTTGGAAGCAGGATCGGATGTTTCTGTCCGCAGGGAATGTTTGCGTTTTGTAGTCGACCGCCTACCTGTAGAATTCCCGTTTCGTCTAAGAATGGCTGCAGCGAGAGCCGGTTACTGTTTGGATGCAGCTCTGTACCGTTCTTCAAATTGCGGATCTCTTTTTCGAAAGCGAAGGCTTTCACGAGCCTCAAGATCCGATCATTAGCGTCGTGGACCTCTCGTACGGTTAGAGGTCCTGTGTTACAATGATTTTTGCGAAATCGGAGGCAATACGCGACGGTCCTCCTTAATTTCGCGATGTCTGAATAGCGGCCGAGAATTTCGTTGCTACGGATGGTCGTTGCCAAGCATGTATGGGGATGAATATCGGGTATTTCCAAATCGAGGTTGAACGTAGATTTCGGCCAATCCCTGTTATCGTCGGCAAACCACGATGGTCCATGACGTCAGATGGAGGGCTTCAAGAATTCCGCCGGTGTTTGTCCTCTCTATATGAGGTCCGCTGGATTGTCGTTTGACCTGACGTGCCGCTATCGGTCCTCGTTTGAATTTCGGCCACTCTATTTGCCACGAATGTTCTTAGCGTGGCTGGTTCGAGTTGCAGCCAATTTAAAACTATCGTGGAATGCGTCCAGAAGTTAATCGAGTCGAATCGGCGAGCATTATTATCTCGGACGTTAGACAATAATGACGTCAGTAGCACCGCACCGCAAAGTTCGAGACGTGCGAGGCTGACAACTTTTACTGGTCCTACCCGAAATTTCGCGCATAATAGTCTCGTTTTAATTCGTCCGCGATTGTCGACTGACCGTAGATACACGCACGCTCCGTATGCTCGTTCGCTCGCGTCGCAGAACCTGTGTAATTCCACCCTTCGCACCTTCGATTGGCATACGTGTCACTCGAAGAATGTTTCGTTATATAACTGCATTTCCTTCACGTACGTGGACCATTCTGTATGGAGGATAGTTGGTAGCGATTCGTCCCAGGCCAATTGCAGTTTCCAAAGGTGTTGCATAAATATTTTTGCCGTTATTATTACTGGCGCCAGTAAACCTAACGGGTCGAATATTTTTGTCATGGTGGATAAGATCGTGCGTTTGGTGATCCTCGTATCGATGTTTGGATCCACGGAATAGATGATTCGGTCGTTCTACGCGTGCCACGAAACGCCAAGAGCTTTCATTGTGGCGTCTCCAAAATACTTTGGGTGAATTTCGCCTTCCGGAAGTCCTACTAAAAGTTTCAGTTCGTTCGAGACCCATTGTTGAATGTGGAGGTTGCCGCCGTTAAGTAGCTTTATTACCTGGTCCCGTAGTTGTCTAGCGTCTTCGTAATTATCTGTGCCAGTTAGGAGATCGTCGACGTATAGATCTCAGTGGAGCACGGTCGATGCGAAAGGAGCATTCACCTTTTCGTCGTCCGCTAGCTGATGAATATACCTGATGACGAGGAAAGGCGCTGAAGATAGTCCGAACGCGATCGTGTTCAGCTCGTACGTTTTCACCTTTCCCTTGTTAACTCGTCACAATATCGGCTGGTATCGGCGGTCTTCCGGTCTTACGAGGAACTGCCGATACATCTTCTCGATATGACTCCGGTTAAGACATAGGTGTGTTGACGGAACCTTATGAGAAAAGCGAATATGTCGTCCTGTATCGTTGGTCCTGCCAAAAGCGTATCGTTCAATGTCAGTCTACTGCTCGATCTTGCAGATCCATCGAAGACGACGCGAACCTTCGTTGTTGAGCTGGACAGTTTGATGACGGCGTAGTGGATGAGGTAGAAGCCATCCGAATCGCGTGGCCCTACCTGGCTCATGTGTCCCATCTCGAGATATTCCTCGGTGACGGTGGAGTATTCTCGTTTCAGCTCTGGATCTTTCATGAATTTTCGTTCGAGCGAAAGAAGAAGGTTGAGGGCGCGCGACCGAGTTTCGCCCAACTGCATCTTCTTTTCAGTGAACGGCAGTGCGACAATGTAACGACCGGTTCGTGTCTGTTTAACGTGGTCGTGAAAATACTGCTCGCATTCCTGCTTCGCGGAAAATAGCTGACGTACGTGTGGACCCTCTACTAGCACCCAGAATTTTTGAAGTTCGAAATTCAGGGTTGTAACGAACGTTTGATGTCTCCTCCACGACGCCGATGTGGATACGCTCCTCCCGGTGATCCGTCCAAATTGGGTCCTTTGGAGGATTAATTCAGAATCGTTGCGAGGAGAAAGCTTGTACTGGCCGATGATAAGGGATGATAAAGCGGGGCCGGTGCCGATTAACATATCCACATTTGCCGGTCGATGAAATTGTGAATCTGCTAGTTTTACGTTTGCTGGAGTCGGAATTCACATTCTGTTGTTAGTTGCAAACAAGTCGTCCTCTGGTTCTGCAGCGTATACAATTCAATACAATGTAAATGCCACACTTGCTACGGAACAGGGTTTCTAGATGTCTACATATCGGAGCAATGGAGTTCTAATGCTTCATAGAAAGCAATATGGCTTATCAATTCTATGTCTCATGATAAGATGTAATCTTCAGTGCAACGCGTTTTGTATATCTCGTCAACACTTCAAAAGAATATAAATCCCACACTTCCATGCTACGTAAAGCGTTTCTAGATGTATACGTTTCGAAGCAATAGAGATCTAATGCTTCATTCAACGCGATATCGCATCTCATTTCTATGTTTCAGGATAAGATATAATATAATTTGCGAAGTGTCATGTATAGCTCGTATTCAATTCAAAAGAATGTAAATGCGACCCTTCCTTGCTAGGAAATAGCGTCTCCAGATATCTACGTATCGCAGCAAAAGGGTACTAGTGCTTCTTAGAACTCGATATTGCATCTCCTTTCTATGTTTCATGATAAGATATAATATTCATTGCGAAGTGTCATGTATACCTCGTATTCCTTTCGAAAGAATGTAAATGCGACACTTCTTTCCTAGGAACTAGCGTTTGCAGATGTCTACCTATCGAAGCAATAGTGTTCTAATGCTTCTTAAATCGTCATATCGCATCCCATATATACGTTTCTTGTTAAGATTTAATATTCATTGCGAAGTTCTATGTATACCTCGTATTCCATTCAAAAGAATGTAAATGCGACACTTCCTTGTTAGGAAGTAGCGTTTGCAGATGTTTACGTATCGAAGCAATAGAGTTCTAGTGCTTCTTAAATCGCCATATCGCATCTCATTTCTATGTTTTATGATAAGATATAATATTCATTGTGCAGTGCTATGTATATCTTGTCTGTACTTCAAATGAATGTAAATGCGGCACTTCCTTGCTAGGAAAAAGCGTTTGCAGATGTCTACGTACCGAAGCAATAGAATTCTAGTGCTTCTTAAATCGTCATATCGCATCTCATTTCTATGTTTCATGATAAGATATAATATTCATTGTGCAGTGTTATGTATATCTCGACTATACTTCAAAAGAATGTAAACGCGACACTTCCTTGCCAGGAAATAGCGTTTGTAGATGTCTAGGTATCGTAGTATTAGAATTCTAATGCTTCACAAAACGCGATATCGCTACTCATTACTATGTTTCATGATAATATATAAAATTCATTGTGGAGTGTTATGTATACCTTGTATTCACTTCAAAAGAATGTAAATGCGACACTTCCATGCCAGGAAATAGTGTTTGCAGATGTCTACGTATCGAAGCAATAGAGCTCTAATGCTTCTTAAATCGCCATATTACATCTTATTTCTATGCTTCATGATAAGATATAATATTCATTGTGGAGTGTTATGTATGCCTCGTATTCACTTCAAAAGAATGTAAACGCGACACTTCCGTGCCAGGAAATAGCGTTTGTAGATGTCTACGTATCGTAGTAGTAGAATTCTAATGCTTCTCAAAACGCGATATTGCTACTCATTTCTATGTTTCATGATAGTATATAATATTCATTGCGAAGTGTCATGTATACCTCGCATAGACTTAAAATGAATGCAAATGCGACACTTCCTTGCTAGGAAATAGCTCTTGCAGATGTCTACTTATCGAAGCAATAGATATCTGATGCTTCATAAATCGCCATATCACATCTCATTTCTACGTTCCATGATAAGATATAATATTCATTGTGCAGTGTTATGTATATCTCGTCTATACTTCAAAAGAATGTAAACGCGACACTTCCTTGCCAGGAAATAGCGTTTGTAGATGTCTACGTATCGTAGTATTAGAATTCTAATGCTTCACAAAACGCGATATCGCTACTCATTACTATGTTTCATGATAATATATAAAATTCATTGTGGAGTGTTATGTATACCTTGTATTCACTTCAAAAGAATGTAAATGCGACACTTCCATGCCAGGAAATAGTGTTTGCAGATGTCTACGTATCGAAGCAATAGAGCTCTAATGCTTCTTAAATCGCCATATTACATCTTTTTTCTATGCTTCATGATAAGATATAATATTCATTGTGGAGTGTTATGTATGCCTCGTATTCACTTCAAAAGAATGTAAACGCGACACTTCCGTGCCAGGAAATAGCGTTTGTAGATGTCTACGTATCGTAGTAGTAGAATTCTAATGCTTCTCAAAACGCGATATTGCTACTCATTTCTATGTTTCATGATAGTATATAATATTCATTGTGAAGTGTCATGTATACCTCGCATAGACTTAAAATGAATGCAAATGCGACACTTCCTTGCTAGGAAATAGCTTTTGCAGATGTCTACTTATCGAAGCAATAGATATCTGATGCTTCATAAATCGCCATATCACATCTCATTTCTACGTTCCATGATAAGATATAATATTCATTGTGCAGTGTTATGTATATCTCGTCTATACTTCAAAAGAATGTAAACGCGACACTTCCTTGCCAGGAAATAGCGTTTGTAGATGTCTACGTATCGTAGTATTAGAATTCTAATGCTTCACAAAACGCGATATCGCTACTCATTACTATGTTTCATGATAATATATAAAATTCATTGTGGAGTGTTATGTATACCTTGTATTCACTTCAAAAGAATGTAAATGCGACACTTCCTTGCCAGGAAATAGTGTTTGCAGATGTCTACGTATCGAAGCAATAGAGCTCTAATGCTTCTTAAATCGCCATATTACATCTCATTTCTATGTTTCATGATAAGATATAATATTCACTGCGAAGTGCCATGTATACCTCGTATTCGTTTCAAAAGAATGAAACTGCGACACTTCCTTGCTTGGAAGTAGCGTTTGCAGATGTCTACTTATCGATGCAATAGGTATCTGATACTTCATAAATCGCCATATCACATCTCACTTCTATGTTTGATGATAAGATATAATATTCATTGCGAAGTGGCACGTATACCTCGTATTCCTTTCAAAAGAATGTAAATACGACACTTCCTTGCTAGGAAGTAGCGTTTGCAGATGTCTACGTATCGAAGCAATAGGGGTCTAATGCTTCTTAAATCGCCATATCGCATCTCATTTCTATGTTTCATTATAAGATATAATATTCACTGTGCAGTGTTATGTATATCTCGTCTATACTTCAAGTGGATGTAAATGCGACACTTCCTTGCTGGGAAATAGCGTTTGCAGATATCTACTTATCGTGGCATTAGAGTTCTAATGCTTCTCAAAACGCGATATCGCTTCTCATTTCTATGTTTCATGATAGTATATAATATTCATTGCGAAGCGTCATGTATACCTCGCATACACTTAATATGAATGCAAATGCAACACTTCCTTGCTAGGAAATAGCGCTTGCAGATGTCTACTTATCGAAGCAATAGATTACTGATGCTTCATAAATCGCCATATCACATCACATTTCTATGTCTCATGATAAGATATAATATTCATTGCGAAGTGTCATGTATACCTCGTATTCCTCTCAAAGAATGTGAATGCGACACTTCCTTGCTTGGAAGTAGCGTTTGCAGATGTCTACGTATCGAAACAATAGAGTTCTAATGCTTCTTAAATCGCCATATTACATCTCGTTTCTATGCTTCATGATAAGATATAATATTAATTGCGAAGTGTCGTGAATACCTCGTATTCACTTCAAAAGAATGTAAACGCGACACTTCCTTGCCAGGAAATAGCGTTTGTAGATGTCTACGTATCGTAGTAGTAGAATTCTAATGCTTCTCAAAACGCGATATTGCTACTCATTTCTATGTTTCATGATAGTATATAATATTCATTGCGAAGTGTCATGTATACCTCGCATAGACTTAAAATGAATGCAAATGCGACACTTCCATGCTAGGAAATAGCATTTGCAGGTGTCTACGTATCGAGGCACCAGAGTGCTAATGCTTCTTAAAACGGAATATCGCATCTCATTTCTTTGTTTCATGATATGATATAATATTAATTGCCAAGTGTCGTGAATACCTCGTATTCACTTCAAAAGAATGTAAATGCGACACTTCCATGCTGGGAAATAGCGTTTGGAGATGTCTACGTATCGAAGCAAACGAGGTCTAATGGTTCTTAAAACGAGATATTGCATCTCACTTCTATGTTTCATGATACGACATAATATTCATTGCGAAGTGTTATGTATACCTCGCATACACTTTAAATTAATGTAAATGCGACAATTCCTTGCTAGGAAATAGCGCTTGCAGATGCCTACCTATCGAAGCATTAGTGTTCTAATGCCTCTTAAAACGATATGTCGCATCTCATTTCTATGATTCATGATATGGTATAATATTCACTGCGAAGTGTTATGTATTCCTCGCCTAGGCTTCAAATGAATGTAAGTGCGACACTTCCTTCCGAGGAAATAGCGTTAGCAGATGTCTACGTATCGAAGCAATAGAGTTCTAGTGCTTCTTAAAACGGGATATCGCATCTCATTTCTATGTATCATGATAAGATATAATAGTCATTACGAAGTGTTATGTATACCTCGCATACACTTCAAATGAATGCAAATGCTACACTTCTTTGATAGGAGACAGCGTTTGCAGATGTCTACGTATCGAAGCAATAGAATTCTAATGCCTCTTAAAACGGGATATCGCATCTCATTTCTTTGCTTCATGATATGATATAATATTAGTTGCTGTGTGTCATGAATATCTCGTATTCACTTCAAAGGAATGTAAATACGACACTTCCATGCTAGGAAATAGCGTTTGCAGATGTCTACGTATCGAAGCAACAGAGTGCTAATGCCTATTAAAACGGGATATCGCATCTCATTTCTTTGTTTCATGATGTGATATAATATTAATTGCGAAGTGTCGTGAATACCTCGTATTCACTTCAAAAGAATGTAAGTGCGACACTTCCATGCTAGGAAATAGCGTTTGGAGATGTCTACGTATCGAAGCAATAGAGTTCTAATGCTTCTTAAAACGAGATATCGCATCCCACTTCTATGTTTCATGATAAGATATAATATTCATTGCGAAGTGTTATGTATACCTCGCATACACTTTAAATTAATGTAAATGCGACACTTCCTTGCTAGGAAGTAGCGCTTGCAGATGTCTACCTATCGAAGCAATAGTGTTCTAATCCTTCTTAAGACGAGATATCGCATCTCATTTCTATGTTCCATGATAAGATATAATATTAATTGCGAAGTGTTATGAATACTTTGTATTCACTTCAGAAGAATGTAAATACGACACTTCCTTGCAAGGAAATAGCGTTAGCAGATGTCTACGTATAGATGCAATAGAGTTCTAATATTTCTTAAAACGAGATATCGCATCTCTTTTCTATGTTTCATGATAAGATATAATATTCATTGCGAAGTGTTATGTATTCCTCGCATACACTTCAAATGAGTGTAAATGCGACACTTCCTTGCTAGAAAATAGCGCTTGCAGATGTCTACGTATCGAAGCAATAGTGTTGTAATGCTTCTTAAAACGTGATATCGCACCTCATTTCTATTTTCCATGATAAGATATAATATTCATTGCGAAGTGTTATGTATACCTCGCATACACTTTAAATTAGTGTAAATGCGACACTTCCTTGCTAGAGAATAGCGCTTGCAGATGTCTACGTATCGAAGCAATAGTGTTCTAATGCTTCTTAAAACGTGATATCGCATCTCATTTCTATGTTCCATGGTAATATATAATATTCATTGTGGAGTGTTATGTATACCTCGTATTCACTTCAAATGAATGTAAATGCGACACTTCCTTCCTAGGAAATAGCGTTTGCAGATGTCTACGTATCGGAGCAATAGAATTCTAATATTTCTTAAAACGAGATATCGCATCTCATTTCTATGTATCATGATAAGATATAATATTCATTGCGAAATGTTATGTATTCCTCGCATACACTTCAAATGAATGTAAATGCGACACTTCCTTGCTAGGAAATAGCGTTTGCAGATGTCTACGTATCGTGACATTAGAGTTCTAATGCATCTCAAAACGCGTTATCGCTACACATTACTTTGTTTCATGATAATATATAATATGCATTGTGGAGTGTTATGTATACCTCGTATTCACTTCAATAGAGTGCAAATGCGACACTTCCTTGCTAGGAAATAGCGTTTGCAGATGTCTACGTATCGAAGCAATAGATTTCTAAAGCTTTTTAATTCGCGATTTCGCACCTCGTTCCTATGTTTCATGATAATATATAATATTCATTGCGAAGTTTCATGTATACCTCGCATACAATTCAAACGAATGTGAATGCGACAGTTCCTTGCTAGTAAATAGTGTTTGCAGATGTCTACGTATCGAAGAAATATTGATCTAATGCTTCTTAAATCGCGATATCGCATCTCATTTCTATGTTTCATGATAAGATATAATATTCATTGTGCAGTGTTATGTATACCTTGTATTCACATCAAAAGAATGTAAATGCGACAATTCGTTGCTAGGATGCAGCGTTTGCAGACGTCTACGTATCGAAGCAATAGATTTCTAATGCTTCTTAAAACGAGATATCGCATCTCATTGCTATGTTTCATGATATGATATAGTATTCTTTGCGAAGTGTCATGTATACCTCGTATTCACCTCAAAAGAATGTAAATGCGACACTTCCTTGCTAGGACGTAGCATTTGCAGTTGTCTACGTATCGAAGCAATAGATTTCTAATGCTTCTTAAAGCGAGATATCGCATCTCATTGCTATGTTTCATGATATGATATAGTATTCATTGCGAATTGCCATGCATACCTCGTATTCACATCAAAAGAATGTAAATGCGACAATTCCTTGCTAGGAAATAGCGCTTGCAGATGTCTACGTATCGCAGCAATAGGGTTCTAATGCTTCTCAAAACGCGATATCGCATCTCATTTCTATGTTTCTTGATAAGTTATAATATTCATTGTCGAGTGTTATGCATACCTCTTACTCACTTCAAAAGAATGTAAATGTGACACTTTCTTGCTAGGAAATAGCGTCTCCAGATATCTACGTATCGCAGCAAAAGGGTACTAGTGTTTCTTAAAACCCGATATCGCATCTACTTTCTATGTTTCAAGATAAGATATAATATCCATTGCAAAGTATCATGTATACCTCGTATTCACGTCACAAGAATGTAAATGCAACACTACCATACCAGGAAATAGCGTTTGCAGATGTCTACGTGTCGAAGCAATAGAATTCTAATGCTTCGTAAATCGTCATATCGCATCTCATATCTACGTTTCCTGATAAGATATAATATTCATTGCGAAGTGTTATGTATACCTCGCATACACTTTAAATTAATGTAAATGCGACACTTCCTTGCTAGAGAATAGCGCTTGCAGATGTCTACGTATCGAAGCAACAGTGTTCTAATGCTTCTTAAAACGTGATATCGCATCTAATTTCTATGTTCCATGGTAATATATAATATTCATTGTGGAGTGTTATGTATACCTCGTATTCACTCCAAATGAATGTAAATGCGACACTTCCTTCCTAGGAAATAGCGTTTGCAGATGTCTACGTATCGAAGCAATAGAATTCTAATATTTCTTAAAACGAGATATCGCATCTCATTTCTATGTATCATGATAAGATATAATATTCATTGCGAAGTGTTATGTATTCCCCGCATACACTTCAAATGAATGTAAATGCGACACTTCCTTGCTAGGAAGTAGCGTTTGCAGATGTCTACGTATCGTGACATTAGAGTTCTAATGCTTCTCAAAACGCGTTATCGCTACACATTACTTTGTTTCATGATAATATATAATATGCATTGTGGAGTGTTATGTATACCTCGTATTCACTTCAATAGAGTACACATGCGACAGTTCCTTGCTAGGAAATAGCGTTTGCAGATGTCTACGTATCGAAGCAATAGATTTCTAATGCTTCTTAAAACGAGATATCGCATCTCATTGCTATGTTTCATGATATGATATAGTATTCATTGCGAATTGTCATGTATACTTCGTATTCACATCAAAAGAATGTAAATGCGACAATTCCTTGCTAGGAAATAGCGCTTGCAGATGTCTACGTATCGTAGCAATAGGGTTCTAATGCTTCTCAAAACGCGATATCGCATCTAGTTTCTATGTTTCTTGATAAGGTATAATATTCATTGCGAAGTGTTATGTATTCCTAGTCTACGCCTCAAATTAATGTAAATGCGACACTTCCTTGCTATTAAATAGTGTTCGCAGATGTCTACATATCGTAGCAATAGAGTTCTAACGCTTCTTAAAACGCGATGTCGCATCTAATTTCTATGTATCATGATAAGATATAATATACATTGCGAAGTGTCATGTATACCTCGTATTCACTTCAAAAGAATGTAAGTGCGACACTTTCTTGCTGGGAAATAGCGTTTGCAGATGTCTACGTATCGTACCAATAGAGTTCTAATGCTTCTTATAATGCGATATCGCATCACATTCCTATGTTTCATGATAAGATATAATATCCAATGCGAAGTGTCATGTATACCTCGTATTCACTTCAAATGAATGTAAATGCGACACTTCCTTGCTAGGATATAGCTGGTCCAGATGTCTACGTATCGAAACAACAGTGTTCTAATCCTTCATAAAACGAGATATCGCATCTCATTTCTATGTTTCATGATAAGGTATAATATTCATTGCGAAGTGCCATGTATAACTCGTATTCACTTCAAAAGAATGTAAATGCGACACTTCCTTGCTAGGAAGTAGCGTTTGTAGATGTCTACTTATCGTAGCAATAGACTTCTAATGCTTGTTAGAACGAGATATCGCATCTCATTTGTATGTTTCATGATTAGATACAATATTCATTGTGAAGTGTTATGTATTTCTGGTGTACGCTTCATTTGAATGTAAATGCGACACTTCCTTTCTAGGAATTTGTGTTTCCAGATGTCTACGGATCGAAGCAATATAGTTCTAATGCTTCTTACAACGCGCTATCGCATCTCATTCCTAATTCTAATGATAAGATATAATATTCATTGTGGAGTGTTATGTATACCTCGTATCCATTCAAAAGAATGTAAATGCGACACTTCCTTGCTAGGAAGTAGCGTTTGCAGAAGTCTACATATCGAAGCAATAGAATTCTAATGCTTCTTAAATCGCGATATCGCATCTCATTTCTATGTTTCATGATAATATATAATATTCATTGCGAAGTGTCATGTATAACTCGCATACACTTCAAATGTATGTAAATGCGACACTTACTTGCTAGGAAATAGCGTTTGCAGATGTTTACGTATCGAAGCAATAGAGTTCTAATGCTTCTTATATCGTCATACCGCTTCCGATATCTACGGTTCTTGATAAGATATAATATTCATTAGGAAGTATCATGTATAACTCGTATTCCTTCCAAAAGAATGTAAATGCAACACTTCCGTTCTAGGAAGTAGCGTTTGGATATATCTACGTATCGAAGCAATAGAGTTCTAATGCTTCTTAAATCGCCACATCGCATCTCATATCTATGTTTCATGATAAGATGAAATATTCAGTTCGATGTGTCACGTATTCCTCGCACACTTTTCCAATGAATGTAAATGCGCCACTTCCTTGCTAGGAATTAGCGTTTGCAGATGTCTACGTATCGAAGCAATAGGTTTCTAATGCTTCCTAAGAGGCGAAATCGCATCTCACTCCTATGTTTCATTATAAGATATAATATTCATTGCGAAGTGTCATGTATAGCTCGCAAACACTTCAGATGAATGAAAAAGCGACACTTCCTTGATAGGAAATAGCATTTGCAGATGTCTACGTATCGAGGCAATAGAGTTCTAAACTTGTTAATTCGCGATATCGCAACTCATTTCTATGTTTCATGATAATATATAATATTCATTGCGAAGTGCCATGTATACCTCGCATACACTTCAAGTGAATGTAAATGCGACACTTCCTTGCTAGTAAATTGCGTTTGCAGATGTCTACGTATCCAAGCAGTAGACCTCTAATGCTTCTTAAAATGAGATATCGCATCTCATTTCTATGTTTCATGATAAGATATACTATTCATTGCGAAGTGTCATGTGTTCCTCGTATTCACTTCAAATCAATGTAAATGCAACACTTCCTTTCTAGGAAATAGCGTTTGCAGAAGTCTTCGTATCGTAGCAACAGCGTTCTGACACTTCTTAAAACGGGATACCGCATCTCATTTCTATGTTTCGTGATAAGATATAATATTCGTTGCGATGTGTTATGTATTCCTCGTCTACACTTCAAGTGAATGTAAATGCGACTCTTCCTTGCTGGGAAATAACGATTGCAGATGTCTACGTATCGAGGCAATAGATTTCTAATGCTTCTTAAAACGCGATGTCGTATCTTATTTCTGTGTTTCACGATAAGATATGATATTGAAAGCGAAGTGTCACTTATACCTCGCATACACCTGAAATGAATGTAAATGCGACATCACCTTGCTAGGAAATAGCGTTAGCAGATGTCCACGTATCGAAGCAATAGAGTTCTAATGCTTCTTAAAATGGGATGTCGCATCTCATTTCTCTGTTTCATGTTAAGATATAATATTCACAGCGAAGTGTCACCTATACCTGGCATACACTTCAAATGAATGTAAATGCGACACTTTCTTTCTCAAAAATAGCGTTTCCAGATGTCTACGTATCGAAGCAATAGAGTTCTAGTGCTCCTAAAAGCGGAATATCGCAGCTCATTTCAATGTTTCATGATGAGATATAATATTCATTGTGGAGTGTTATGTATACCTCGCATTCACTTCAAAAGAATGTAAATGCGACACTTCCTTGCTAGGAAATAGCGTTTGCAGATACCTACGTATCGTAGCAATAGAGTTCTAATGCTTCTTAAAATGCGATATCGCATCGCACTTCCATGTTTCATGATAAGATATAAAATTCATTGAGAATTGTTATGTATACCTCGTCTACATTTCAAAAGAATGTAAACGCCACACTTCCTTGCCTGGAAATGCGTTTCCAGATGTTTACGTATCGAAGCAATGGAGTTCTAATGCTTCTTAAAACGCGATATCGCATCGCACTTCCATGTTTCATAATAAGATATAAAATTCATTGCGAATTGTTATGTATACCTCGTCTACATTTCAAAAGAATGTAAACGCCACACTTCCTTGCTAAGAAATGCACTTCTAGGTGTCTACGTATCGAAGCAATAGAGTTGTACTGCTTCATAAAACGCGATATCGCATCTCATTTCTGTCTCATGATACGATATAATATTCATTGCGAAGCGTTATGTATACCTCGTCAGAACTTCCAAAGAATGCAAATGCGACACTTCCTTGCTAGGAAATAGCGTTTGCAGTTGGCTACGTACCGTAGCAATAGTTCTAATGCTTGTTAAAACGCGATATCGCATCTCACTTCTATGTTTCATGATGAGATATCATATTCATTGCGAAGTGTCATGTATACCTCGCATACACTTCAAACCAATGTAAATGCGACTCTTCCTTGCTAGGAAATAGCGTTTGCAGATGTCTACGTATCGAAGCAATAGAGTTATAATGCCTTCATATATCGCGATATCGCATCTCATTTCTATGTTTCATGATAAGATATAGTATTCATTGTGCAATGTTATGTATACATCGCATACACTTCAAGAGAATGTAAATGCGACACTTCCTTGCTTCGAAATAGCGTTTGCAGATGGCTACGTATCGTAGCATTAGAGTTCTCATGCTTTTTAAGACGGGATATCGCATCCCATATCTATGTTTCATGATAAGATATAATATACATTGCAAAGTGCCATGTATACCTCGTATTCGCTCCGAAATAATGTAAATGCGACACTTCTTTGCTAGGAATTAACGTTTGCAGATGATTACGTATCGAAGCAATAGAGTTCTAATGCTTCTTAAAACGCGATATCTCATCTCACTTCTGCGTTTCACGATAAGATATAACATACATTGCGAAGTGTCATGTACCTTCGTCTACACATCAAAAGAATGTAAATGCAACACATCCTGGCTAAGAAATAGCGTTTCCGAATGTCTACCTATCGAAGCAATAAAGTTCTAATGCTTCTTAGAACGCGATATTGCATCTCATTTCTAATTTTCATGATAAGATATAATATTCATTGCGAAGTGTCATGTATTCTCGTCTACACGTCAAAAAAATGTAAATGCAACACTTCCTTGCTAGGGAATAGCGTTTCCAGAAGTCTACGTATCGAAGCAATATAGTTCTAATGGGGGAGGGGTAGTGGTACTTCTCACACCCGAGAACCATCCTGTTTGTCTCCATGGACTATGGCAGCGGTCTTATCGTTGCAGAGCTCTCGATCCTATCCTTCGGGCTTGAGGGTCTCTTCTTGCTCACTTCCCGTCTCCTCCACCGTCGAGCCCGTCACGCTACCTCGGCGCACAGCCCTTCCGCGAACCTGCGGTCTTATTATCCGCCGAAGAGGCGTCTTATGGGTCGCTTCTTCCATCAGCTCGCCAGTCTAATCCGTAGAACGGTGAGAGAGAAACGAACGGTGGGGGGGGGGGGGGGGAGGTTCTACCATCCTGTATTTCACGCTCCTCTCAAATACAGCTATCGCGATGGTCCGTGTCGCGCTTCTCGCATGGGTTGTGATCTGCGAGCTAGTCTAACCGAAGCAGGGGGGGGGGGTGGGGTGAGCGAGCCTTGTGACTTCACCACGTCACAGTACATACAAATTTGCGATTAAGTAGCTATGTGTTCAAATTCAATTCCGAATAATGCACTAAAAAGCATCCCAGATAACAAACGGCAAGATGGTAGCGACACCATGCCGGCACTATATTGCCACTTCCGAGGAGTGTCAACTGATTCGTAGTCATCTGTGACCGGATTCGTTGACTAAAATGCCAGAACGTGTTACCAGCACGTTCTAGACAAGCGAATCGCGCAGAACCAGCACCATGGTGACACGCGTATCATCGCTCCATTCATGAATCTCCTCAGCAATGACGCAGGATCACATTTGGCAATGGGGAACCTGTGCTTTTATACAAATTAGAACCGTTAGATGTCAGTAGATGTTCAGCATATGAGTATTGATAGACATTTTGATGGTCGTTTTCCTATATTTATAGTTACTGAGCGAGTCGTATATATTTCTTTCAATCCATCATAGACTAAAAATATTATTTATAAGAAATATATTACTTATAAAATAAAAATTCATGCTGTTGCGTCCCTAACTTCGCCTTGTGTAATTTTTGAAATAACATGCTGTCATCATATTTAATGTAACCCTCAATTGCATGAATTTGTAACAATAAATTGAAGAAAATATATATAAAATAAGTGTATATATTTTTATGACAAAGTAATTATCGACTTTATGGAAAAAATCGCCCTATCGAGCTAGTTTATAGAAAATAATAAAATCGAGTTCTTGCATCTTTGTGTTGTGCCGGTGTATCTATATTGGAATCAAAATAAATAAATTGCACAGTTTAGTCATTTTTCATATTTGCTTATAATTTTTATGGAAACAGCTTCCCCATTAGTAAATGTCAGACTACGACACAACCACGCGTGTAGCTATGGTGAGCTGATAGTGTCATTGTCACGGCCGTGTAGCCCGTGTGCTATATCTCGGTGCTTTAATAGTGCCGTGATACGAATGCCGCCCCAGTACTAACAGTATGCCATTTCGAAAGCTGAGTAGGAGCACTTTGTTAGCACAGTTCTGACACGGAATTCGTTCCATCCGTTGTCATTGACGTGCCAATCGCTGGCTGTTTGGGATATTGTATTGCATGAGGCAGACTTGTTCCTTATCATCGTAAAGGAGATGGATTTTCACTCCACACTTTATGAATTTTTTAAATTATTGTTTGGAATTTTTGCCGTTTCTGTATCTCTATGACCGCATTGTGGATTCAACTTCTTTTGAAGTGCACACGTGGTATACGCAACACTTTCCAATGAATACTATATCTTATCATGAAACATAGAACTGCGATGCGATTTCGCGTTTTACGAAGCATTAGAACTCCACTGTATCGATACGTAGACATCTAAAAACGCTATTCCTAGCAAGGAAGTGTGGCATTTACATTCTTTTGAAGTAAAAGCGAAGTATACATAACACTTCCCGATGAAAATTATGTCTTATCATGAAACATGGAAATGAGATACGTTATCGCGTTTTAAGGAGCATTTAATCTTTACTGCTTCGATAAGTAGAAATCTGGAAACGCTATTTCCTAGCAAGATAGTGTGGCATTCTCATTCTTTTGAAGTGCAGACGAGGTATACATAGCACATCGCAATGAATCTTACCTCTTATCATGAAACATAGAAATGAGATGCGACATCGCGTTTTAAGAAGCATTAAAACTCTATTGCTTGGACACGTAGACATCTGGAAACTTATTTCCTGGCAAGGAAGTGTGGCATTTACATTCTGTTGGAGTGCAGACGAGGTATACATAACACTCCGCAATGAACATTATGTCTTATCGTGAAACATGGAAATGAGATGCGTTATCGCGTTTTAAGGAGCATTAAAACTTCATTGCTTCGATACGACGACATCTGGAAACGCATTTCCTAGCAAGGATGTGTTGCATTTACTTTCTATTGAAGTATAGTCGATGTACACATGACACTTCGCAATGAATATTATATCTTATGATGAAACATAGAACCGCGGTGCGATTTCGCGTTTTACGAAGCATTAGAACTCCATTGCATCGATACGTAGACATCTAGAAACGCATTTCTTAGCTAGGAAGTATGGCATTTACATTCCTTTGCAGTGCAGGCGAGGTATACATAACACTTCGCAATGAATATTATATCATATCATGAAACATAGAATTGAGATCCGATATCGCGTTTTAAGAAGAATTAAAACTCTACTGCTCCGATACGTAGGTATCTGGAAACGCTATTTCCTAGCAAGGAAGTGTGACATTTACATTCATTTGAAGTGTAGACGTGGAATACACAACACATCGCGATGAAAATTATATCTTATCATGAAACATAGAAATGAAATGCGACATCGCGTTTTAAGAAACGTTAGAACTCTATTGCTTCGATACGTAGACATGTCGAAGCGCATTTCCTAGCAAGGAAGTGGGGAATTTACATTCCATAGTAGTGTGGACAAGGTACACATAACACTTCGCAATGAATATTATGCATAGAATTGAGATGCGATATCGCGTCTGAAGAAGCATTAGAACTCTATTGCTTCGACACGTAGACATCTGGAAACGCTATTTCCTAGCAAGGCCGTGTGACATTTACATTCGTTTGAAGTGTAGACGAGGTATACATAACAATTCGCGATGAATATTACATCTAATCATGAAACATAGAAAGGAGATGCGATATCGCGTTTCAAGAAGCATTAGAACACTATTGCTTCGTTTCGTTGATATCTGGAAACGCATTTTCAAGCAAAGATGCGTGGTATTTACATTCTTTTGAAGTGTAGACAAGATGTACATGACACTTCACTATGAATATTATATCTTATCATGAAACATAGAAGTGAGATGCGATATCGCGTTTTAAGAAGCACTAGAACTCTATTGCTACGATACGTAGACATCTGCAAACAATATTTCCTAGCAAGCAAGTGTCGCATTTACATTCTTTTGAAGTGAATACGAGGTATACATGACACTTCGCATTGAATATTATTTCTTATTACGAAACATAGAAATGTAAAACGACTTCTCGTTCAAAGAAGCATTAGAACTCTATTGCTACGATACATAGACATCTGCAAACAATATTTCCTAGCAAGGAAGTGTCGCATTTACATTCTTTTGAAGTGAATACGAGGTATACATAACACTCCACAATGAACATTACATCTTATCACGAAGCATAGAAGTGAGATGCGATATCACGATTTAAGAAGCACTAGAACTCTATTGCTACGATGCGTAGACATCTGCAAATGTTATTTCCTAGCAAGGAAGTGTCCCATTTACATTCTTTTGAAGTGAATACGAGGTATACATAATACTCCACAATGAATATTATATCTTATCACGAAACATAGAAATGAAATGCGACATCTCGTTTTAAGTAGCATTAGAACTCTATTGCTACGATACGTACACATCTGCAAACAATATTTCCTAGCAACGAAGTGTCACATTTACATTCTTTTGAAGTGAGTACGAGGTATGCATAACACTCCACAATGAATATTATATCTTATCACGAAACATAGAAATGAAATGCGACATCTCGTTTTAAGAAGCATTAGAAATCTATGGCTACGATACGTAGACACCTGCAAACGCTATTTTCCTAGGATGTAAGTGTCCAATTTACATTCTTTTGAAGTGAATACGAGGTATACATGACACTTCGCAATGAATATTGTATCATATCATGAAACAGAAGTGAGATGCGATATCGCGTTTTAAGAAGCACTAGAACTTTATTGCTACGATACGTAGACGTCTGCAATCAATATTTCCTAGCAAGGAAGTGTCGCATTTACATTCTTTTGAAGAGAATACGAGGTATACATGATACTTCGCATTGAATATTATTTCTTATTACGCAACATAGAAATGTAATACGACTTCTCGTTTAAAGAAGCATTAGAACTCTATTGCTACGATACGTAGACATCTGCAAACAATATTTTCTAGCAAGGAAGTGTCGCATTTACATTCTTCTGAAGTGAATACGAGGTATACATAACACTCCGCAATGAATATTATATCTTATCATGAAACATAGAAGTGAGATGCGATATCGCGATTTAAAAAGCATTAGAACTCTATTGCTACGATACGTAGACATCTGCAAACAATATTTCCTAGCAAGGAAGTGTCGCATTTACATTCTTTTGAAGTGAATACGAGGTATACATAACACTCCACAATGAATACTATATCTTATCATGAAACATAGAAGTGAGATGCGATATCGCGTTTTAAGAAGCACTAGAACTTTATTGCTACGATACGTAGACGTCTGCAATCAATATTTCCTAGCAAGGAAGTGTCGCATTTACATTATTTTGAAGAGAATACGAGGTATACATGATACTTCGCATTGAATATTATTTCTTATTACGCAACATAGAAATGTAATACGACTTCTCGTTTAAAGAAGCATTAGAACTCTATTGCTACGATACGTAGACATCTGCAAACAATATTTCCTATCAAGGAAGTGTCGCATTTACATTCTTTTGAAGTGAATACGAGGTATACATAACACTCCACAATGAATATTATATCTTATCACGAAACATAGAAGTGAGGTGCGACATTACGATTTAAGAAGCACTGGAACTTTATTGCTACGGTGCGTAGACTTCTGCAAATGTTATTTCCTAGCAAGGAAGTGTCGCATTTACATTCTTTTGAAGTGAATACGAGGTATACATGACACTTCGCAATGAATACTATATCTTATCATGAAACATAGAAGTGTGATGCGATATCGCGATTTAAGAAGCATTAGAACTTTATTGCTACGATACGTAGACGTCTGCAATCAATATTTCCTAGCAAGGAAGTGTCGCATATACATTCTTTTGAAGTGAATACGAGGTATACATGATACTTCGCATTGAATATTATTTCTTATTACGAAACATAGAAATGTAATACGACTTCTCGTTTAAAGAAGCATTAGAACTCTATTGCTACGATACGTAGACATCTGCAAACAATATTTTCTAGCAAGGAAGTGTCGCATTTACATTCTTCTGAAGTGAATACGAGGTATACATAACACTCCGCAATGAATATTATATCTTATCATGATACATAGAAGTGAGATGCGATATCGCGATTTAAGAAGCATTAGAACTCTATTGCTACGATACGTAGACATCTGCAAACAATATTTCCTATCAAGGAAGTGTCGCATTTACATTCTTTTGAAGTGAATACGAGGTATACATAACACTCCACAATGAATATTATATCTTATCACGAAACATAGAAGTGAGATGCGATATCGCTATTTAAGAAGCACTAGAACTCTATTGCTACGATGCGTAGACATCTGCAAATGTTATTTCCTAGCAAGGAAGTGTCGCATTTACATTCTTTTGAAGTGAATACGAGGTATACATAACACTCCACAATGAATATTATATCATATCATGAAACATAGAAGTGGGATGCGATATCGCGTTTTAAGAAGCATTAGAACTCTATTGCTACGATACGAAGACATCTGCAAGCGCTACTTAATCGCAAGGAACTGAGCATTTACATTCTCTTGAAGTGAATACGAGGTATACATGACACTTGGCAATGAATATTATATCTTTTCATGACACATAGAAATGAGATGCGATGTCTCGTGTTAAGAAGTACTAGAACTCTATTGTTTCGATATGTAGACGTCTGGAAACGCTATTTCCTAGCAAGGAAGTGTCGCAATTACATTCTTTTGAAGTGAATACGAGATATACATGACACTTCGCAATTAATATTACACCTTATTACGAAACATAGAAATGAAATGTGACATCTCGTTTTAAAAGTATTAGTACTCTATTGCTACGTACTCTGTGTCTACGTAGACTTCTGGAAACGCTATTTCCTAGCAAGGATGTGTCGCAATTACATTCTTTTGAAGTGAATACGAGGTATACATGACACTTCGCAATGATTATTATATCTTATCATGAAACATAGGAACGAGATGCGATATCGCGTTTTGAGAAGCATTAGAACTCTATTGCTAATATACGTAGACATCTGCAAACTCTATTTCCTAGCATGGAAGTGTCGCACTTACATTGCATTGAAGTGAAAACGAGGTATACATGACACTTCGCAATGAATATTTTATCTCATCATGAAACATAGAAATGAAATGCGACATCTCGTTTTAAGAAGTATTAGTACTCTATTGCTACGATACGTAGACATCTGGAAACGCTATTTCCTGGCAAGGAAGTGTCGCTATTACATTCTTTTGTAGTGAATACGAGGTATACATGACACTTCGCAATGATTATTATATCTTATCATGAAACATAGGAACGAGATGCCATATCGCGTTTTGAGAAACATTAGATCTCTATTGCTAATATACGTAGACATCTGCAAACTCTATTTCCTACCAAGGAAGTGTCGCATTTGCATTGCATTAAAGTGAAAACGAGGTATACATGACACTTCGCAATGAATATTATATCTTATCATGAAACATAGAAATGAGATGCGACATCTCGTTTTAGGAAGCATTAGAACTCTATTGTTTCGATACGTAGACATCTGGAAACGTAATTTCCTAGAAATGAAGTGTCGCATTTACATTCTCTTGAGGGGAATACGATGTATACATGACACTTTGCAATGAATATTATATCTTATCATGAAACATAGAAATGAGATGCGATATGGCGTTTCAGGAAGCATTAGAGCTCTATTTCTTCGATACGTAGATAACTGCAAACCTTATTTCCTAGCAAGGAAGTGTCGCATTTACTTTCTTTTGAGGTGAATACGAGGTATCACGTCCGGTGAAACTATTTTCCGTTGCTCCGGAGGCTTTACGACACGTGCCTATTTTTCGGAAATTCGTTCCGCGGGAACGCGTTAAGACCGGGTCCGACAATTTCGGCTGACGCGGCACTAGCGAAAACACTCGCGATAATAAGGGAATGACC
This sequence comes from Xylocopa sonorina, assembly GCF_050948175.1. Taxonomy (NCBI): domain Eukaryota; kingdom Metazoa; phylum Arthropoda; class Insecta; order Hymenoptera; family Apidae; genus Xylocopa; species Xylocopa sonorina. The sequence continues at coordinate 266,869 of NW_027490330.1, forward strand.
CTACCTTTCGTTGACTTCTCTCTCGATTTGTACGTAGAAACGGCGTGGAGTATCTTTCGCTGGGATCGTAGCGGATTTCGTTCTGTTGGCTGCTACGGAAATCTCGATCAGTCGCCAGCGAAGAGGAGGACGGCGGTCGGAATTCAGCGATGATGCTGAATGTGGCAGAATCGGCGTGATGCGACGTGGTGTCTGGATCGGAAGCGTCGACGGTCGCTTCGGAAAGCGGCGTCTGGGCTGGTGCGAAGGCAGGTCGCTGGTATACGAGGACTCTCGGAACGCCCTCCAAATATTCACGCACAAGTGATCGTATGAAATTCTTCCTACTCGCACGTCGCGTTCTTCGCAAACAGGAAGCACGATTCATTCACCAGATTTTTCTGTAGTTTCGACTAAGATCTGAAGGATAAGCGGCGGTCTCAACCTCACAAAGCCGATTTCTATACTCCTTCAACTTGATGAAGACCAACCCCAGGTGTATGGAGGAACCCGTGGAAGAATTCGTAGTTAAATGTAATGTTAAAAGTAGAACTAGTATTATAAACACTTGATAAAATTAATGGATGTGGAAATAGTAGAATTGCTAAAAGAACTTGTACTTGGATATAGTAAAAGTAAAAATAAAATATATTCTAGGTTTAAAGTATACAAGAACTGGAATTATTGTGAGTCTAAGACTAAGTTAAAATGGAAGTAGAAATACGATGCCTGAACCCCACATTGAGGTGGCCAACGATCTAGAACTAGGGGATTCGAATCCCCGGTAGGAGATCTCGAGTCAGAGTGTGTGCTCAGTAGGCGCGTCTCTGACCTCCTCGGTTCGCGGGGCGCTACGGTCGCGGACGCTCGTGGTAGGGAGATCGCGGTCCCATGAGTGGGGGACTCGCGTCTCGAGGCGGAGAGCGCGCGGTCCAGCGAGTGGGGACCCGCGGCGCGTGGTGGGGCTAGCGGCGCATGCCGCTGGCCGGACGCATCTTACTTAGTGTAACTTAGATCTAAGAATTCTTATATATGCGTCATGATATGGTATGTATGTCCTAGCTTAGAAGTAATATATAGGTTCTAGCAGATCCTGTTCCCGGAATTGAAAAGGACCCCATTCAGGTGATGGGCTGCGGCTACGTCTTCCTGCAGGACGGAATCCTCGGTGCGAGGGAGATAGGGCTGCCCGTCCTTGGTGCGGGCGAGACAGGTATACTCGGTGGTACGAGTGAGACACTGGTGCCCGGTAGGAGCGAGACAGGTATACTCAGCGGGGCGAGTGAGGCAGCGGAACTCGGTGTGAGTGAGCGCGTGCAGGTATGCGCGCGCGAACACTTCCAGTTGCTGGTTCTGCAGGGGAGTTTGGCTGGTTGCATGCGACCAGGAGTTGATGCTGGGAGGTGCGAGGAGGTTGATGGGTGGCAGGCGGTACGCCTGAGGTCACAAAATGCGACACTTACTTTCTAGGAAATTACGTCCCCAGATATCTATGTATCGTAACAATAGAGTTCTAACGCTTCCTAAAACGCGATATCGCATTTTATTGCTATGTTTCGTGATAAGATACAATGTTCATTGCGAAGTGTCATGTATAACTCGTATTCACTTCAAAAGAATGTAAATGCGACACTTTCTTGCTAGGAATTAGCGTTTGCAGATGTCTACGTATCGTAGCAATAGAGATCGAATGCTACTTAAGTCGCGTTATCGTATCTCATTTCTATGTTTCATGATAAGATGTAATATTCATTGCGAAGTGCCATGTACACCTCGTATTCACTTCAAGAGAATGTAAATGCGACACTTCCATGCAAGGAAATAGCATCTGCAAATGTCTACGCGTCGAGGCAATAGAGTTCTAATGCTTCTTAAAACGCGATCACGCATCTCAGTTCTATATTTCATGATATGATATAATATTCATTGCGAAGTGTCACCTCGTATTCACTTCAAAAGAATGTAAGTGCGACACTTCCATGCTAGGAAATAGCGTTTGCAGATGTCTCCGCATCGAGGCCATAGTGTTCTAATGCTTCTTAAAACGCGATATCGCACCTCACTTCTATGTTTCATGGTAAGATATAATATTCATTAAGAAGTGTCATGTATACCTCGTATTCACTTCAAAAGAATGTAAATGCGACTCTTCCTTGCAAGGAAATAGCGTTTGCAGATGCCTACATATCGTAGCAATAGAATTCTAATGCTTCTTAGATCGCGATATCGCATGTCATTTATATATTTCGCGATAAGATATAATATTCATTGCGAAGTGTCATGTATACCTCGTATTCACTTCAAAAGAATGTAAGTGCGAAACTTCCATGCTAGGAAATAGCGTTTGCAGATGTCTTCGCATCGAGGCCATAGAATTCTAATGCCTCTTAAAACGCGATATCGCATCTCTCTTCAGTGTTTCATGATAAGAAATAATATTCATTGCGAAGTGACATGTATACCTCGTATTCACTTCAAAACAATGTAAATGCGTCCATTGCTTGCTAGGAAATAGCGTTTGCAGATGTCTCCGCATCGAGGCCATAGTGTTCTAATGCTTCTTAAAACGCGATGTCGCATTTCATACCTATGTTTCGTGATAAGATATAATTTTCATTGCGGAGTGTCATGTATACCTCCTATTCACTCCAAACGAAAGTAAATGCGACTCTGCCTTGCTAGGAAATAGCGTTTGCAGATGTGTACGTAACGTAGCAATAGTGTTCTAATGCTTCTCAAAGCGCGATATCGCATCTCATTTCCTTGTTTCATGATAAGATATAATAATCATTGAGCAAAGGTATGTATACCTCGTATTCACATCAAAAGAATGTAAATGCTACACTTCCTTGCCAGGAAATAGCGTTTGCAGATGTCTTTGTATCGTAGAAGTAGAGTACTGACACTTCTTTAAACGGGATATCGCATCTCATTTCTATGTTTCATGATAAGATATAATATCCATTGCGACGTGTAACTTATTCCTCGTATTCACTTCAAATGAATGTAAAGGCGACACTTTCTTGCTAGGAATTAGCGTTTGCAGATGTCTACGTATCGTAGCAATAGAGATCGAATGCTACTTAAGTCGCGTTATCGTATCTCATTTCTATGTTTCATGATAAGATGTAATATTCATTGCGAAGTGCCATGTACACCTCGTATTCACTTCAAGAGAATGTAAATGCGACACTTCCATGCAAGGAAATAGCATCTGCAAATGTCTACGTGTCGAGGCAATAGAGTTCTAATGCTTCTTAAAACGCGATCACGCATCTCAGTTCTATATTTCATGATATGATATAATATTCATTGCGAAGTGTCACCTCGTATTCACTTCAAAAGAATGTAAGTGCGACACTTCCATGCTAGGAAATAGCGTTTGCAGATGTCTCCGCATCGAGGCCATAGTGTTCTAATGCTTCTTAAAACGCGATATCGCACCTCACTTCTATGTTTCATGGTAAGATATAATATTCATTAAGAAGTGTCATGTATACCTCGTATTCACTTCAAAAGAATGTAAATGCGACTCTTCCTTGCAAGGAAATAGCGTTTGCAGATGCCTACATATCGTAGCAATAGAATTCTAATGCTTCTTAGATCGCGATATCGCATGTCATTTATATATTTCGCGATAAGATATAATATTCATTGCGAAGTGTCATGTATACCTCGTATTCACTTCAAAAGAATGTAAGTGCGAAACTTCCATGCTAGGAAATAGCGTTTGCAGATGTCTTCGCATCGAGGCCATAGAATTCTAATGCCTCTTAAAACGCGATATCGCATCTCTCTTCAGTGTTTCATGATAAGAAATAATATTCATTGCGAAGTGACATGTATACATCGTATTCACTTCAAAACAATGTAAATGCGTCCATTGCTTGCTAGGAAATAGCGTTTGCAGATGTCTCCGCATCGAGGCCATAGTGTTCTAATGCTTCTTAAAACGCGATGTCGCATTTCATACCTATGTTTCGTGATAAGATATAATTTTCATTGCGGAGTGTCATGTATACCTCCTATTCACTCCAAACGAAAGTAAATGCGACTCTGCCTTGCTAGGAAATAGCGTTTGCAGATGTGTACGTAACGTAGCAATAGTGTTCTAATGCTTCTCAAAGCGCGATATCGCATCTCATTTCCTTGTTTCATGATAAGATATAATAATCATTGAGCAAAGGTATGTATACCTCGTATTCACATCAAAAGAATGTAAATGCTACACTTCCTTGCCAGGAAATAGCGTTTGCAGATGTCTTTGTATCGTAGAAGTAGAGTACTGACACTTCTTTAAACGGGACATCGCATCTCATTTCTATGTTTCATGATAAGATATAATATCCATTGCGACGTGTAACTTATTCCTCGTATTCACTTCAAATGAATGTAAAGGCGACACTACCTTGCTAGGAAATAGCGTTTGCAGATGTCTACGTACCGTAGCAATAGAGTCCTAATGCTTCTTAAAACGCGATATCGGACCTCACATCTATGTTTCATGATAAGATATAACATTCATTGCGAAGTGTCATGTACACCTCGTATTCACTTCAAAAGAATGTAAATGCGACACTTCCATGCTAGGAAATAGCGTATTCAGATGTCTACGTATCGTAGCAATAGAGTTCTAATGCTACATAAATCGCAATATCGCATCTCATTTCTACGTTTCGTGATAAGATATAATATTCATTGCGAAGTGTCATGTATACCTCGTATTCACTTCAAATGAATGTAAGTGCGACACTTCTATGCTAGGAAATAGCGTTTGCAGATGTCTCCGCATCGAGGCCATAGATTTCTAATGCTTCTTAAATCGCGAAATCGCATCTCATTTATATGTTTCGTGATGAGATATAGTATTCATTGCGAAGTGTCATGTATACCTCGTATTCACTTCAAAAGAATGTAAGTGCGAAACTTCCATGCTAGGAAATAGCGTTTGCAGATGTCTTCGCATCGAGGCCATAGAGTTCTAATGCGATATCGCATCTCTCTTCAGTGTTTCATGATAAGAAATAATATTCATTGCGAAGTGACATGTATACCTCGTATTCACTTCAAAACAATGTAAATGCGTCTATTGCTTGCTAGGAAATAGCGTTTGCAGATGTCTACGTATCGTAGCAATAGAGTTCTAATGCTTCTTAAAACGAGATGTCGCATTTCATACCTATGTTTCGTGATAAGATATAATTTTCATTGCGGAGTGTCATGTATACCTCCTATTCACTCCAAACGAAAGTAAATGCGACTCTGCCTTGCTAGGAAATAGCGTTTGCAGATGTGTACGTAACGTAGCAATAGTGTTCTAATGCTTCTCAAAGCGCGATATCGCATCTCATTTCCTTGTTTCATGATAAGATATAATAATCATTGAGCAAAGGTATGTATACCTCGTATTCACATCAAAAGAATGTAAATGCTACACTTCCTTGCCAGGAAATAGCGTTTGCAGATGTCTTTGTATCGTAGAAGTAGAGTACTGACACTTCTTTAAACGGGATATCGCATCTCATTTCTATGTTTCATGATAAGATATAATATCCATTGCGACGTGTAACTTATTCCTCGTATTCACTTCAAATGAATGTAAAGGCGACACTACCTTGCTAGGAAATAGCGTTTGCAGATGTCTACGTACCGTAGCAATAGAGTCCTAATGCTTCTTAAAACGCGATATCGGACCTCACATCTATGTTTCATGATAAGATATATCATTCATTGCGAAGTGTCATGTACACCTCGTATTCACTTCAAAAGAATGTAAATGCGACACTTCCATGCTAGGAAATAGCGTATTCAGATGTCTACGTATCGTAGCAATAGAGTTCTAATGCTACATAAGTCGCAATATCGCATCTCATTTCTATGTTTCGTGATAAGATATAATATTCATTGCGAAGTGTCATGTATACCTCGTATTCACTTCAAATGAATGTAAGTGCGACACTTCTATGCTAGGAAATAGCGTTTGCAGATGTCTCCGCATCGAGGCCATAGATTTCTAATGCTTCTTAAATCGCGAAATCGCATCTCATTTATATGTTTCGTGATGAGATATAGTATTCATTGCGAAGTGTCATGTATACCTCGTATTCACTTCAAAAGAATGTAAGTGCGAAACTTCCATGCTAGGAAATAGCGTTTGCAGATGTCTTCGCATCGAGGCCATAGAGTTCTAATGCGATATCGCATCTCTCTTCAGTGTTTCATGATAAGAAATAATATTCATTGCGAAGTGACATGTATACCTCGTATTCACTTCAAAACAATGTAAATGCGTCTATTGCTTGCTAGGAAATAGCGTTTGCAGATGTCTACGTATCGTAGCAATAGAGTTCTAATGCTTCTTAAAACGAGATGTCGCATTTCATACCTATGTTTCGTGATAAGATATAATTTTCATTGCGGAGTGTCATGTATACCTCCTATTCACTCCAAACGAAAGTAAATGCGACTCTGCCTTGCTAGGAAATAGCGTTTGCAGAAGTGTACGTAACGTAGCAATAGTGTTCTAATGCTTCTCAAAGCGCGATATCGCATCTCATTTCCTTGTTTCATGATAAGATATAATAATCATTGAGCAATGGTATGTATACCTCGTATTCACATCAAAAGAATGTAAATGCTACACTTCCTTGCCAGGAAATAGCGTTTGCAGATGTCTTTGTATCGTAGAAATAGAGTACTGACACTTCTTTAAACGGGATATCGCATCTCATTTCTATGTTTCATGATAAGATATAATATTCATTGCGAAGTGTCACGTATGCCTCGTATTCACTTCAGATGAATGTAAATGCGACACTTCCTTGCTAGAAAATAGCGTCTCCAGATATCTACGCATCGTAGCAATAGTGTTCTAATACTGCTTAAAACGCGATATCGCACCTCACTTCTATGTTTCATGATAAGGTATAATATTCATTGCGAAGTTTCATGTATAACTCCTATTCACTTCAAAAGAATGTGAATGCGACACTTCCTTGCTTGGAAATAACGATTTGCGATGTCTACGTATCGAAACAATAGTGTTCTAATGCTTCTTAAAGCGCGATATCGCATCTCATTTGTGTGTTTCATGATGTGATATAATATTCATTGCGAAGTATTATGTATACCTCGTCTACACTTCAAAAGAATGTAAATACCACACTTCCTTCCTAAGAAATAGCGTTTCCAGATGCCTACGTATCGAAGCATTAGATTTGTAATGCTTCTTAAATCGCGATATAGCATCTCAGTTCTATGTCTCATGATAAGATATAAAATTCGTTGCGAAGTGTTATGTATACCTCGTCTACACTTCAAAAGAATGTTAATACCACACTTCCTTACTAAGAAGTAGCGATTCCAGATGTCTACGTATCGAAACAATGGAGTTGTAATGCTTCTTTAAACCCGATATCGCATGTCAGTTCTATGTTTCATGATAGGATATGAAATTCATTGAGAAGTGTTATGTATATGTCGTTTACACGTCAAACGAAAGTAAATGCCGCACTTCCTTGCTACGATATGCGTTTCCAGATGTCTACGTATCGTAGCAATAGAGCTCTAATCCGACTTTAAACGCGATATCGCATCTCATTTCTATGGTTCAAGATGTGATATAATATTCATTGCGAAGTACTATGTATACCTCGTCTAAAATTCAAAAGATTGTAAATCCCAAAATTCCATGCTAGGAATTAGCGTTTCCTGTTGTCTACGTATCGAAGCAATGGAGTTCCAATGCTCCTCAAAACGCGATATCGCATCTCATTTCTATGTTGCATAATAAGATATAATACTCATTGCGAAGTGTCATGTATTCTCGTCTACAAATCAAAAGAATGTAAATGCAACACTTCCTTGCTAGGAAATAGCGTTTGCAGATGGTTACGTATCGAAGCAATATACTTCTCATGCTTCTTAAAACGGGATATCGCATCTCATATCTATGTTTCATGATAAGATATAGTATTCATTGTCCAATGTTATGTATACCTCGCATTCACTTCAAAAGAATGTAAATGCGGCACTTCCTTGCTAGGAAGTAGCGTTTGCAGGTGTCTACGTATCGAAGCAATAGAGTTATAATGCTTCATATATCGCGATATCGCATCTCATATCTATGTTTCATGATAAGATATAATATTAATTGCGAAGTGTTATGTAAACCTCGTATTCGCTTCAAAAGAATGTAAATGCGACACTTGTATGCTAGGAAATAGCGTTTGCAGATGTCTACGTATCGAAGCAATAGAGTTCTAAAGCTTCTTATATCGCGATATTGCATCTCATTTCTATGACTCATGATAAGATGTAATATTCATTGCGGATTGTCATGTATTCTCGTCTACACTTCAGAAGAATGTAAAGGCGATACTTCCTTGCTAGGAAATAGCGCTTGCAGATGTCTACGTATCGTAGCAATAGAGTTCTAATGCTTCTCAAAACGCGATATCGCATCTCATTTCTATGTTTCATGATAAGATATAATATTCATTGCGAAGTGTCATGTATTCTCGTCTACACGTCAAAAGAATGTAAATGCGACACTTCCTTGCTAGGGAATAGCGTTTGCAGATGTCTACGTATAGAAGCAATAGAGTTCTAGTGGGAAGGGGTAGAGGTCCTTCTCACACCCGGTCTTTTCTCTTTGAAATATTTGCCTTTGCATAGAATAGAACGTATAGATATAATTGCCTGTTTTGTACCCATTTCGGTCCAATTCTATTATAGCCTTTGAGCAGAAGTAATATTGATTATACTTGATTTTTGCAATAGTTCTTTAATTAACAGATTTTATTAACCTAGAATCATCATTTGACGGATGTATCAATCTACTTTGCAGCTCCATCAGTTTCTTTTTCTGCTCGCTGCTTTCCATTTTCAGTTCCGTATACTTATCCTTTATCACCATCATATATGTTGCGTAAAATTACAATAACTTTTTGTCCTCAAATTTTGCGGATATTTCAATTAAATTTCCTTTGATTAAATAAACGGAAATTAAAAAACAGTGGCACGTACCATTTCTTGGAAACGTTGTATCGTAATTTGCATCTGACTGTTTTGAAAGGCACGCACTTTGCTTAACGTTTGCAATGATTCGGTTAGCGAAGTAAAGTAATATTCTACTTTCGAAATTGTTGGCTCTTGTAATTCTAAGGCAAATATATTCATCTGTCGACATCGTGAACATTGTTTTTTGGCAAAATTCCAGAAAAACAAATATACTATAAGTAAAATAATAAACATCATAATATTAAATTTAACTCTGTTCATCGTTGCCTTGTTGGACAGATCCATAACAATATACAGGGTGGGGCAGTAATAATTAGCACCTCAGATATCCACGAAACTATAAGTTTCATAGAAGTTTTTGCTAATATAAAATTGCATAGTACAAAGGGACCATCCGTTGATGAAAATAGTTTTTTTGTAAGTGAAGTTATGTTGGACATATGAAGGTTACCTTCATTTTTTAAAATAAATTGGTATGTCCATTCTTCCGTAATACGATAGAGCATTTTAAAGCAAGTTTAACGGTCTGTAACATGAAGGCATTGAAGGTTACAAAAAGTAAAGAAAGGCGATAATACTCATGGTTTTGATAGTAAATGAAACATACGTATTGTAAACAGTGGTGGAAGGCGTAATACTTACCGTTTACTTCACTGTGAATAAACACTTTTCGAAGGGCATTTCAATAGTTTGCAGCATAAGTTAAACATGATAAGATTAGTATTGAAAAATCGGTTCGAATACGTTTGGTTAGGCTGTTCTTTGTGTCGTTCATTTTATAAGTATTGAGCTGCGGATTCCTGAGGACAGCTCACAAAATTGTTGAACTATGGAAGATTATCATTGTGAATTTGAATCAAAAGGTAATTAAATTCCATTAGATTGTAAACAGATCTCAATGTTTCATTTTAGATAGTAAGATTAAATACTCTTTACAAAACTACAAGAATGGATACATAGCTTTCTGTTATTATTATTTCATAAAGAATTATAATTGCAATTATATAGTTCAATACGATAAAAATATTTCTCAGAAAATTCTAAATATTAAATAAAAGAATCAAGTAAAACATTTTTAATAATTACGAATATGAAAAATACTTGAACATTCCAATAGAAAGATGTCTAAACAGGAGCTAGAAAAGTCAAACATTCAATTTCAATTCCAGAATTCATCTATAAGAGGTAAAATGTTTCGAAAGCTTTAATTACAGTCTTTAATGCAAGCAGTTGGGCAGTATTTCAATTTTTAAGAAAATTGATGAAAGTCAACCATTTTGAAGTGGTCAGAATCTTTGTCGTTTGAGCAATAAGTGAATAACAAATAACTGCATAAATTCCAGGCTTAAAAACTTATGGATTAAATCCTATGCAGACTCGTTTATGAGCGAGTTACTAAATAATAATCCACACTAAGTAATCATTTTAAAACTTAAACGATTACATCTCGCGAACTTTCAAAGATATCAGAAGCGTGAAAAGTATGTGGTTTATCAAAAACTCTTTTAAAAGAACGGACGAAGCCAATAGAAATCTTTGTTGAAGTAAGCAAGTTCTAAAGTTCTAAGCAACGCGATGGCCCTTATCTGCTTATGTTTCATAGCAAGTAAGTTCTGAATTTCTATGAAATCCGATGGAATTTCTCACTACTAACGTTTCAAAGTAAGTTCTCAAATTCTCAGTTCTACGTTTAAAACTATGTGTGTTCTATATATCTATGTAAAGTGATGGTTCCTATTAGTTGTGACGGAAACCTATATATAGTAATTCAGGGAAGCTCGAAGGGGTTAATTATCTAAATGCTTTAAGGTGTAAAACGTACTTTAATCTAAAGCGATCTATCGTTCCAAGGTATCCGCTCACGTACAACTTTTCTAGGGCGCCAGCTGTTCAGAAAGTAGCAAAGGGATAGACTACACGACCCCGGGAACCCTGGGGCGGAACAACCCTTGAAACTTCGAAATGGTCCTCCTCTCGACTACGCCTAGCCAAGTACACACACTCAGGTCGCGAGATACTGAAGTCACGGCATGTTTATTTATGGTCTCGACGTGGGTTTAACTAAGAAGGGCTGCGGGAAACTACGCAACACGCCGCAAATTACCGGGTATCATAACTCACTTCACGATATAAGATACAATATACAATATGCGACACAAGAAATGGGACGCTTTAGCGAGTAAGCTCTCACGTTCTCTTCTTCAGGTTCCTTGAATTCGCTGGTGGTCCTCGGGTCTCCTGCATCCTCCTCGGGGCTCCTTGGTGGAGTGGGCTGTAGGCTTCGGTATTGTTCGAGTCCATCGATCAGTGGATTTCGGCGATTTCCTCTTCTCGCCCCTTTGGGTGTCCCTGGGGGGATCCTCCTGATCATTTAAATTGCGTAGCGCCTCGCGCGCTGCGCTCCTGTCACGTAAAATTGAGAGAAATGACTTAGAATGAAACGAGAGTGAATAACTGTTCACTCGACTCTTTATTTAACACAAGATATAAACTTCTATATAACCGTTTGTAGGGCAGAGTTTCAGGATGTACGCCGATGATAACTTTAAGACTACTGACCTAGACAATCCCTAGGTCTTTTATATGTTATGTTTTTCTGGAGTAGGGGTAGGACCTTAACCCTGCTCTTTGGAATTAGGGTAAGATAATATAAACGGGATGCGCCAGGCGGGTTAATCTTGTTTATTTCCTCTAGCGAGATTATGGGCATGTTGGTATAGGCTATTTGAGAATGCGTTTGTCATTACACTCCCATGGCCCACCTGCAGGGCCGCTGGACTTTGGACTTCTCTTTAGGGGGTTAAGGATGGTTGAGGACCTTCTCACATCCCAGAGCATTATAAAGCACAAAAGCAGATAAGCATAATGCGATGCATAGAGCTTTACAACCATCTAACCTACTTTGAACAGTTTATATGAAATGCAATATTGAGGTGCATGAAGCATGACAAATTAAATGCTTCGGCACCTGGACATCTAGAAACGCTATCCCCGGGCAAGAAAGTGTAGGGTTCACACTCAATTCATATGCCGAAGCAGATAAACATAACGCGATGCTATGAATATTACATCTTATCATGAAATATAGAAGTAAGATGCGCAGCCGCGTTTTACGAAGCATTAGAACTCTATTGCTTCTAAACCTTCAGATATAGAAACGATATTCCGTAGCAAGGAAGTGATCCATTTACATTCATTTGAAGTGTAGAGGAGATATACATAACGCGTTGTATTGAAATTACATCTTATCATGTGACTTAGAATTGATATGCGATATCGCGTTTTATAAAGAGTTAGAACTCTATTCCTACGAAGCGTATCTGCAAATGTTATTTCCTAGCAAGGAAGTGTCGCATTTACATTCTTTTGAAGTGAATACGAGGCATACATAACATTCCACAATGAATATTATATCTTATTACGAAACATAGAAATGAAATACGACTTCTCGTTTTATGAAGCATTAGAACTCTATTGCTACGATACGTAGACATCTGCAATCAATATTTCCCAGCATGGAAGTGTGGCATTTATATTCCATTGATGTGAATACGAGGTATGCATGACACCTCGCAGTGGATATTATATCTTATCATGAAACATAGAAATGAGATTCGACAGCTTGCTTTAGGAAGTATTTGAACTCTATTGCTTCTATACGTAGACATCTGCAAACGCTATTTCCTTGCAAGGAAGTGTCGCATTTACATTCATTTGAAGTGTAGACGAGGAATACATAACACTTCGCAAATCATATTATATCTTACCATGAAACATAGAAATGAGATGCGATATCGCGTTCTAAGAAGCAATAGAACACTATTGCTACGATAGGTAGACATTTGCAAACGCTATTTCCTTGGAAGGAAGTGTCGCATTTACATTCATTTGAAGTGTAGACGAGGAATACATAACACTTCGCAAATCATATTATATATTACCATGAAACATAGAAATGAGATGCGATATCGCGTTTTAAGAAGCATTAGAACACTATTTCTACGATAGGTAGACATTTGTAAACGCTATTTCCTTGCAACGAAGTGTCGCATTTACATTCATTTGAATCGTATACGAGGAATGCATAACACTTCGCAATGAATATTATATCTTATCATGAAACATAGATGTGAGATGCAATATCTCGTTTTAAGGAGCATTTGAACTCTATTGCTACGATACCTAGACTTCTGCAGACGCTATTTCCTAGCAAGGAAGTGTCGCATTTACATTCATTTGAAGTGCAGACGAGGAATACATGACACGTCGCAAATCATATTATATCTTACCATGAAACATAGAAATGAGATGCGATATCGCGTTTTAAGAATCATAAGAACTCTATTGCTACGATACTTAGACATCTGCAGACGCTATTTCCTAGCAAGAAAGTGTCGCATTTACATTCATTTGAAGTGTAGACGAGGAATACATAATACTTCGCAGATCATATTATATCTTACCATGAAGCATAAAAACGAGATGCGATATCGCGTTTTAAGGATCATAAGAACTCTATTGCTACGATACGTAGACATCTGCAAACGCTATTTCCTTTCAAGGAAGTGCCGCATTTACATTCATTTGAATCGTAGACGAGGAATGCATAACACTTCGCAATGAATATTATATCTTATCATGAAACATAGAAATGAGATGCGATATCGCGTTTTAAGAATCATAAGAACTCTATTGCTGCGATACGTAGACATCTGCAAACGCTATTTCCTTGCAAGGAAGTGTCGCGTTTACATTCATTTGAATCGTAGACGAGGAATGCATAACACTTCGCAATGAATATTATATCTTATCATGAAACATAGATATGAGATGCAATATCTCGTTTTAAGAAGCATTTGAACTCTATTGCTACGATACCTAGACATCTGCAGACGCTATTTCCTAGCAAGGAAGTGTCGCATTTACATTCATTTGAAGTGTAGACGAGGAATACATAATACTTCGCAGATCATATTATATCTTACCATGAAGCATAAAAACGAGATGCGATATCGCGTTTTAAGGATCATAAGAACTCTATTGCTACGATACGTAGACATCTGCAAACGCTATTTCCTTTCAAGGAAGTGCCGCATTTACATTCATTTGAATCGTAGACGAGGAATGCATAACACTTCGCAATGAATATTATATCTTATCATGAAACATAGAAATGAGATGCGATATCGCGTTTTAAGAATCATAAGAACTCTATTGCTGCGATACGTAGACATCTGCAAACGCTATTTCCTTGCAAGGAAGTGTCGCGTTTACATTCATTTGAATCGTAGACGAGGAATGCATAACACTTCGCAATGAATATTATATCTTATCATGAAACATAGATATGAGATGCAATATCTCGTTTTAAGAAGCATTTGAACTCTATTGCTACGATACCTAGACATCTGCAGACGCTATTTCCTAGCAAGGAAGTGTCGCATTTACATTCATTTGAAGTGCAGACGAGGAATACATGACACTTCGCAAATCATATTATATCTTACCATGAAACATAGAAATGAGATGCGATATCGCGTTTTAAGAATCATAAGAACTCTATTGCTGCGATACGTAGACATCTGCAAACGCTATTTCCTTGCAAGGAAGTGTCGCGTTTACATTCATTTGAATCGTAGACGAGGAATGCATAACACTTCGCAATGAATATTATATCTTACCATGAAACATAGAAATGAGATGCGATATCGCGTTTTAAGAATCATAAGAACTCTATTGCTACGATACGTAGAGACATCTGCAGACGCTATTTCCTAGCAAGGAAGTGTCGCATTTACATTCATTTGAAGTGTTGACGAGGAATACATGATACTTCGCAAATCATAATATATCTTACCATGAAACATAGAAATGAGATGCGATATCGCGTTCTAAGAAGCAATAGAACACTATTGCTACGATAGGTAGACATTTGCAAACGCTATTTCCTTGGAAGGAAGTGTCGCATTTACATTCATTTGAAGTGTAGACGAGGAATACATGACACATCGCAAATCATATTATATCTTACCATGAAACATAGAAATGAGATGCGATATCGCGTTTTAAGAAACATTAGAAATCTATTGCTACGATACGTAGACATCTGCAAACACAATTTCCTTGCAAGGAAGTGTCGCATTTACATTCATTTGAAGTGTAGACGAGGAATACATAACACTTCGCAAATCATATTATATCTTACCATCAAACATATAAATGATATGCGATATCGCGTTTTAAGAAGCATTAGAACCCTATTGCTACGATAGGTAGACATCTGCAAAATCTATTTCCTTGCAAGGAAGTGTCGCATTTACATTCATTTGAAGTGTAGACGAGGAATACATAACACTTCGCAAATCATATTATATCTTACCATGAAACATAGAAATGAGATGCGATATCGCGTTTTAAGAAGCATTAGAAATCTGTTGCTACGATATGTAGACATCTGCGAACGCTATTTCCTTGCAAGGAAGTGTCGCATTTACATTCATTTGAAGTGTAGACGAGGAATACATAACACTTCGCAAATCATATTATATATTACCATGAAACATAGAAATGAGATGCGATATCGCGTTTTAAGAAGCATTAGAACACTATTTCTACGATAGGTAGACATTTGTAAACGCTATTTCCTTGCAACGAAGTGTCGCATTTACATTCATTTGAATCGTGTACGAGGAATGCATAACACTTCGCAATGAATATTATATCTTATCATGAAACATAGATATGAGATGCAATATCTCGTTTTAAGGAGCATTTGAACTCTATTGCTACGATACCTAGACTTCTGCAGACGCTATTTCCTAGCAAGGAAGTGTCGCATTTACATTCATTTGAAGTGCAGACGAGGAATACATGACACGTCGCAAATCATATTATATCTTACCATGAAACATAGAAATGAGATGCGATATCGCGTTTTAAGAATCATAAGAACTCTATTGCTACGATACTTAGACATCTGCAGACGCTATTTCCTAGCAAGAAAGTGTCGCATTTACATTCATTTGAAGTGTAGACGAGGAATACATAATACTTCGCAGATCATATTATATCTTACCATGAAGCATAAAAACGAGATGCGATATCGCGTTTTAAGGATCATAAGAACTCTATTGCTACGATACGTAGACATCTGCAAACGCTATTTCCTTTCAAGGAAGTGCCGCATTTACATTCATTTGAATCGTAGACGAGGAATGCATAACACTTCGCAATGAATATTATATCTTATCATTAAACACAGATATGAGATGCAATATCTCGTTTTAAGAATCATTTGAACTCTATTGCTTCGATACGTAGACATCTGCAAACGCTTTTTCCTTGCAAGGAAGTGTCGCGTTTACATTCATTTGAATCGTAGACGAGGAATGCATAACACTTCGCAATGAATATTATATCTTATCATGAAACATAGAAATGAGATGCGATATCGCGTTTTAAGAATCAAAAGAACTCTATTGCTGCGATACGTAGACATCTGCAAACGCTATTTCCTTGCAAGGAAGTGTCGCGTTTACATTCATTTGAATCGTAGACGAGGAATGCATAACACTTCGCAATGAATATTATATCTTATCATGAACATAGATATGAGATGCAATATCTCGTTTTAAGAAGCATTTGAACTCTATTGCTACGATACCTAGACATCTGCAGACGCTATTTCCTAGCAAGGAAGTGTCGCATTTACATTCATTTGAAGTGCAGACGAGGAATACATGACACTTCGCAAATCATATTATATCTTACCATGAAACATAGAAATGAGATGCGATATCGCGTTTTAAGAATCATAAGAACTCTATTGCTGCGATACGTAGACATCTGCAAACGCTATTTCCTTGCAAGGAAGTGTCGCGTTTACATTCATTTGAATCGTAGACGAGGAATGCATAACACTTCGCAATGAATATTATATCTTATCATTAAACACAGATATGAGATGCAATATCTCGTTTTAAGAATCATTTGAACTCTATTGCTTCGATACGTAGACATCTGCAAACGCTTTTTCCTTGCAAGGAAGTGTCGCGTTTACATTCATTTGAATCGTAGACGAGGAATGCATAACACTTCGCAATGAATATTATATCTTATCATGAAACATAGAAATGAGATGCGATATCGCGTTTTAAGAATCAAAAGAACTCTATTGCTGCGATACGTAGACATCTGCAAACGCTATTTCCTTGCAAGGAAGTGTCGCGTTTACATTCATTTGAATCGTAGACGAGGAATGCATAACACTTCGCAATGAATATTATATCTTATCATGAAACATAGATATGAGATGCAATATCTCGTTTTAAGAAGCATTTGAACTCTATTGCTACGATACCTAGACATCTGCAGACGCTATTTCCTAGCAAGGAAGTGTCGCATTTACATTCATTTGAAGTGCAGACGAGGAATACATGACACTTCGCAAATCATATTATATCTTACCATGAAACATAGAAATGAGATGCGATATCGCGTTTTAAGAATCATAAGAACTCTATTGCTGCGATACGTAGACATCTGCAAACGCTATTTCCTTGCAAGGAAGTGTCGCGTTTACATTCATTTGAATCGTAGACGAGGAATGCATAACACTTCGCAATGGATATTATATCTTATCATGAAACATAGATATGAGATGCAATATCTCGTTTTAAGAAGCATTTGAACTCTATTGCTTCGATACGTAGACATCTGCGAACGCTATTTCCATGCAAGGAAGTGTCGCATTTACGTTCATTTGAATCGTAGACGAGGAATGCATAACACTTCGCAATGAATATTATATCTTATTATGAAACATAGATATGAGATGCAATATCTCGTTTTAAGAATCATTTGAACTCTATTGCTTCGATACGTAGACATCTGCAAACGCTATTTCCTTGCAAGGAAGTGTCGCGTTTACATTCATTTGAATCGTAGACGAGGAATGCATAACACTTCGCAATGAATATTATATCTTATCATGAAACAAAGAAATGAGATGCGATATCGCGTTTTAAGAATCATAAGAACACTATTGCTGCGATACGTAGACATCTGCAAACGCTATTTCCTTGCAAGGAAGTGTCGCGTTTACATTCATTTGAATCGTAGACGAGGAATGCATAACACTTCGCAATGAATATTATATCTTATCATGAAACATAGATATGAGATGCAATATCTCGTTTTAAGAAGCATTTGAACTCTATTGCTACGATACCTAGACTTCTGCAGACGCTATTTCCTAGCAAGGAAGTGTCGCATTTACATTCATTTGAAGTGCAGACGAGGAATACATGACACTTCGCAAATCATATTATATCTTACCATGAAACATAGAAATGAGATGCGATATCGCGTTTTAAGAATCATAAGAACTCTATTGCTACGATACGTAGACATCTGCAAACGCTATTTCCTTGCAAGGAAGTGTCGCGTTTACATTCATTTGAATCGTAGACGAGGAATGCATAACACTTCGCAATGAATATTATATCTTATCATGAAACATAGATATGAGATGCAATACCTCGTTTTAAGAAGCATTTGAACTCTATTGCTTCGATACGTAGACATCTGCGAACGCTATTTCCTTGCAAGGAAGTGTCGCATTTACGTTCATTTGAATCGTAGACGAGGAATGCATAACACTTCGCAATGAATATTATATCTTATTATGAAACATAGATATGAGATGCAATATCTCGTTTTAAGAATCATTTGAACTCAATTGCTTCGATACGTAGACATCTGCAAACGCTATTTCCTTGCAAGGAAGTGTGGCATTTACATTCATTTGAATTGCAGACGAGGAATACATGACACTTCGCAAATCATATTATATCTTACCATGAAACATAGAAATGAGATGCGATATCGCGTTTTAAGAATCATAAGAACTCTATTGCTACGATACGAAGACATCTGCAAACACTATTTCCTTGCAAGGAAGTGTCGCGTTTACATTCATTTGAATCGTAGACGAGGAATGCATAACACTTCGCAATGAATATTATATCTTATCATGAAGCATAGATATGAGATGCAATATCTCGTTTTAAGAAGCATTTGAACTCTATTGCTACGATACCTAGACATCTGCAGACGCTATTTCCTAGCAAGGAAGTGTCGCATTTACATTCATTTGAAGTGCAGACGAGGAACACATGACACTTCGCAAATCATATTATATCTTACCATGAAACATAGAAATGAGATGCGATATCGCGTTTTAAGAATCATAAGAACTCTATTGCTGCGATACGTAGACATCTGCAAACGCTATTTCCTTGCAAGGAAGTGTCGCGTTTACATTCATTTGAATCGTAGACGAGGAATGCATAACACTTCGCAATGAATATTATATCTTATCATGAAACATAGATATGAGATGCAATATCTCGTTTTAAGAAGCATTTGAACTCTATTGCTTCGATACGTAGACATCTGCGAACGCTATTTCCTTGCAAGGAAGTGTCGCATTTACATTCATTTGAATTGCAGACGAGGAATACATGACACTTCGCAAATCATATTATATCTTACCATGAAACATAGAAATGAGATGCGATATCGCGTTTTAAGAATCATAAGAACTCTATTGCTACGATACGAAGACATCTGCAAACGCTATTTCCTTGCAAGGAAGTGTCGCATTTACATTCATTTGAATCGTAGACGAGGAATGCATAACACTTCGCAATGAATATTATATCTTATCATGAAACATAGATATGAAATGCAATATCTCGTTTTAAGAAGCATTTGAACTCTATTGCTTCGATACGTAGACATCTGCGAACGCTATTTCCTTGCAAGGAAGTGTCGCATTTACGTTCATTTGAATCGTATACGAGGAATGCATAACACTTCGCAATGAATATTATATCTTATCATGAAGCATAGATATGAGATGCAATATCTCGTTTTAAGAAGCATTTGAACTCTATTGCTACGATACCTAGACTTCTGCAGACGCTATTTCCTAGCAAGGAAGTGTCGCATTTACATTCATTTGAAGTGCAGACGAGGAATACATGACACTTCGCAAATCATATTATATCTTACCATGAAACATAGAAATGAGATGCGATATCGCGTTTTAAGCATCATAAGAACTCTATTGCTACGATACGTAGGCATCTGCAAACGCTATTTCCTTGCAAGGAAGTGTCGCATTTACATTCATTTGAAGTGTAGACGAGGAATACATAACACTTCGCAAATCATATTATATCTTACGATGAAACATAGAATTGAGATCGATATCGCGTTTTAAGAATTATAAGAACTCCATTGCTACGATACGTAGACAACTGCAAACGCTATTTCCTTGGAAGGAAGTGTCGGATTTACATTCATTTGAATCGTATACGAGGAATGCATAACACTTCGCAATGAATATTATATCTTATCATGAAACATAGATATGAGATACAATATTTCGTTTTAAGAAGCATTTGAACTCTATTGCTACGATAACTAGACATCTGCAGACGCTATTTCCTAGCAAGGAAGTGTCGCATTTACATTCATTTGAAGTGCAGACGAGGAGTACATGACACTTCGCAAATCATATTATATCTTACCATGAAACATTGAAATGAGATGCGATATCGCGTTTTAAGAATCATAAGAACACTATTGCTACGCTACGTAGACATCTGCAAACGCTATTTCCTTGCAAGGAAGTGTGGCATTTACATTCATTTGAATCGTAGACGAGGAATGCATAACACTTCGCAATGAATATTATATCTTATCATGAAACATAGATATGAAATGCAATATCTCGTTTTAAGAAGCATTTGAACTCTATTGCTACGATACCTAGACATCTGCAGACGCTATTTCCTAGCAAGGAAGTGTCGCATTTACATTCATTTGTATCGTATACGAGGAATGCATAACACTTCGCAATGAATATTATATCTTATCATGAAACATAGATATGA
The DNA here is from genome assembly GCF_050948175.1 of Xylocopa sonorina. Classification (NCBI taxonomy): domain Eukaryota; kingdom Metazoa; phylum Arthropoda; class Insecta; order Hymenoptera; family Apidae; genus Xylocopa; species Xylocopa sonorina. The sequence goes on from NW_027490330.1 coordinate 287,832, forward strand.
GATGCAATATCTCGTTTTAAGAAGCATTTGAACTCTATTGCTACGATACCTAGACTTCTGCAGACGCTATTTCCTAGCAAGGAAGTGTCGCATTTGCATTCATTTGAAGTGCAGACGAGGAATACATGACACTTCGCAAATCATATTATATCTTACCATGAAACATAGAAATGAGATGCGATATCGCGTTTTAAGAATCATAAGAACTCTATTGCTACGATACGTAGACATCTGCAAACGCTATTTCCTTGCAAGGAAGTGTCGCGTTTACATTCATTTGAATCGTAGACGAGGAATGCATAACACTTCGCAATGAATATTATATCTTATCATGAAACATAGATATGAGATGCAATATCTCGTTTTAAGGAGCATTTGAACTCTATTGCTTCGATACGTAGACATCTGCAAACGCTATTTCCTTGCAAGGAAGTGTGGCATTTACATTCATTTGAATCGTAGACGAGGAATGCATAACACTTCGCAATGAATATTATATCTTATCATGAAACATAGATATGAGATGCAATATCTCGTTTTAAGAAGCATTTGAACTCTATTGCTACGATACTAGACATCTGCAGACGCTATTTCCTAGCAAGGAAGTGTCGCATTTACATTCATTTGAAGTGCAGACGAGGAATACATGACACTTCGCAAATCATATTATATCTTACCATGAAACATAGAAATGGGATGCGATATCGCGTTTTAAGAGTCATAAGAACTCTATTGCTGCGATACGTAGACATCTGCAAACGCTATTTCCTTGCAAGGAAGTGTCGCGTTTACATTCATTTGAATCGTAGACGAGGAATGCATAACACTTCGCAATGAATATTATATCTTATCATGAAACATAGATATGAGATGCAATATCTCGTTTTAAGAAGCATTTGAACTCTATTGCTTCGATACGTAGACATCTGCGAACGCTATTTCCTTGCAAGGAAGTGTCGCATTTACGTTCATTTGAATCGTAGACGAGGAATGCATAACACTTCGCAATGAATATTATATCTTTATTATGAAACATAGATATGAGATGCAATATCTCGTTTTTAGAATCATTTGAACTCTATTGCTTCGATACGTAGACATCTGCAAACGCTATTTCCTTGCAAGGAAGTGTGGCATTTACATTCATTTGAAGTGTAGACGTGGAAAACATGACACTTCGCAAATCATATTATATATTACCATGAAACAAAGAAATGAGATGTGATATCGCGTTTTAAGAAGCATTAGAAATCTATTGCTACGATACGTAGACATCCGCAAACGCTATTCCTTGCAAGGAGGTGTCGCATTTACATTCATTTGAAGTGTAGACGAGAAATACATAACACATCGCATATCATATTATATCTTACCATGAAACATAGAAATGAGATGCGATATCGCGTTTTAAGAAGCATTAGATATCTATTGCTACGATACGTAGACATCTGCAAACGCTATTTCTTTGCAAGGAAGTGTAGCATTTACATTCATTTGAAGTGTAGACGAGGAATACATGACACTTCGCAAATCATATTATATCTTACCATGAAACATAGAAATGAGATGCGATATCGCGTTTTAAGGAGCATTAGAAATCTATTGCTACGATACGTAGACATCTGCAAACGCTATTTCTTTGCAAGGAAGTGTCGCATTTACATTCATTTGAAGTGTAGACGAGGAATACATAACACTTCGCAACTCATATTTATCTTACCATGAAACATAGAAATGAGATGCGACATCGCGTTTTAAGAAGCATTTGAACTCTATTGCTTCGATACGTAGACATCTGCAAACGCTATTTCCTTGCAAGGAAGTGTCGCATTTACATTCACTTGAATCGTAGACGAGGAATGCATAACTCTTCGCAATGAATATTATATCTTATCATGAAACATAGATATGAGATGCAATATCTCGTTTTAAGAAGCATTTGAACTGTATTGCTTCGATACGTAGACTTCTGCAAACGCTATTTCCTTGCAAGGAAGTGTGGCATTTACATTCATTTGAAGTGTAGACGAGGAAAACATGACACTTCGCAAATCATATTATATATTACCATGAAACATAGAAATGAGATGCGATATCGCGTTTTAAGAAGCATTAGAAATCTATTGCTACGATACGCAGACATCTGCAAACGCTATTTCCTTGCAAGGAAGTGTCGCATTTACATTTATTTGAATCGTAGACGGGGAATGCATAACACTTCGCAAATCATATTATATCTTGCCATGAAATATAGAAATGAGATGCGATATCGCATTTAAGAATCATAAGAACTCTATTGCTACGATACGTAGACATCTGCAAGCGCTAATTCCTTGCAAGGAAGTGTCGCATTACATTCATTTGAATCGTAGACGAGGAATGCATAACACTTCGCAATGAATATTATATCTTATCATGAAACATAGATATGAGATGCAATATCTCGTTTTAAGAAGCATTTGAACTCTATTGCTTCGATACGTAGACATCTGCAAACGCTATTTCCTTGCAAGAAGTGTCGCATTTACGTTCATTTGAATCGCAGACGAGGAATGCATAACACTTCGCAATGAATATTATATCTTATCATGAAACATAGATATGAGATGCAATATCTCGTTTTAAGAATCATAAGAACTCTATTGCTACGATACGTAGACATCTGCAAGCGCTATTTCCTTGCAAGGAAGTGTCGATTTACATTCATTTGAATCGTAGACGAGGAATGCATAACACTTCGCAATGAATATTATATCTTATCATGAAACAAAGATATGAGATGCAATATCTCGTTTTAAGAAGCATTTGAACTCTATTGCTTCGATACGTAGACATCTGCAAACGCTATTTCCTTGCAAGGAAGTGTCACATTTACGTTCATTTGAATCGCAGACGAGGAATGCATAACACTTCGCAATGAATATTATATCTTATTATGAAACATAGATATGAGATGCAATATCTCGTTTTAAGAATCATTTGAACTCAATTGCTTCGATACGTAGACATCTGCAAACGCTATTTCCTTGCAAGGAAGTGTGGCATTTACATTCATTTGAATTGCAGACGAGGAACACATGACACTTCGCAAATCATATTATATCTTACCATGAAACATAGAAATGAGATGCGATATCGCGTTTTAAGGAGCATTAGAAATCTATTGCTACGATACGTAGACATCTGCAAACGCTATTTCTTTGCAAGGAAGTGTCGCATTTACATTCATTTGAAGTGTAGACGAGGAATACATAACACTTCGCAACTCATATTTTATCTTACCATGAAACATAGAAATGAGATGCGACATCGCGTTTTAAGAAGCATTTGAACTCTATTGCTTCGATACGTAGACATCTGCAAACGCTATTTCCTTGCAAGGAAGTGTCGCATTTACATTCACTTGAATCGTAGACGAGGAATGCATAACTCTTCGCAATGAATATTATATCTTATCATGAAACATAGATATGAGATGCAATATCTCGTTTTAAGAAGCATTTGAACTGTATTGCTTCGATACGTAGACTTCTGCAAACGCTATTTCCTTGCAAGGAAGTGTGGCATTTACATTCATTTGAAGTGTAGACGAGGAAAACATGACACTTCGCAAATCATATTATATATTACCATGAAACATAGAAATGAGATGCGATATCGCGTTTTAAGAAGCATTAGAAATCTATTGCTACGATACGCAGACATCTGCAAACGCTATTTCCTTGCAAGGAAGTGTCGCATTTACATTTATTTGAATCGTAGACGGGGAATGCATAACACTTCGCAAATCATATTATATCTTGCCATGAAATATAGAAATGAGATGCGATATCGCATTTTAAGAATCATAAGAACTCTATTGCTACGATACGTAGACATCTGCAAGCGCTATTTCCTTGCAAGGAAGTGTCGCATTTACATTCATTTGAATCGTAGACGAGGAATGCATAACACTTCGCAATGAATATTATATCTTATCATGAAACATAGATATGAGATGCAATATCTCGTTTTAAGAAGCATTTGAACTCTATTGCTTCGATACGTAGACATCTGCGAACGCTATTTCCTTGCAAGGAAGTGTCGCATTTACATTCATTTGAATTGCAGACGAGGAATACATGACACTTCGCAAATCATATTATATCTTACCATGAAACATAGAAATGAGATGCGATATCGCGTTTTAAGAATCATAAGAACTCTATTGCTGCGATACGTAGACATCTGCAAACGCTATTTCCTTGCAAGGAAGTGTCGCGTTTACATTCATTTGAATCGTAGACGAGGAATGCATAACACTTCGCAATGAATATTATATCTTATCATGAAACATAGATATGAGATGCAATATCTCGTTTTAAGAAGCATTTGAACTCTATTGCTTCGATACGTAGACATCTGCGAACGCTATTTCCTTGCAAGGAAGTGTCGCATTTACATTCATTTGAATTGCAGACGAGGAATACATGACACTTCGCAAATCATATTATATCTTACCATGAAACATAGAAATGAGATGCGATATCGCGTTTTAAGAATCATAAGAACTCTATTGCTACGATACGAAGACATCTGCAAACGCTATTTCCTTGCAAGGAAGTGTCGCATTTACATTCATTTGAATCGTAGACGAGGAATGCATAACACTTCGCAATGAATATTATATCTTATCATGAAACATAGATATGAAATGCAATATCTCGTTTTAAGAAGCATTTGAACTCTATTGCTTCGATACGTAGACATCTGCGAACGCTATTTCCTTGCAAGGAAGTGTCGCATTTACGTTCATTTGAATCGTATACGAGGAATGCATAACACTTCGCAATGAATATTATATCTTATCATGAAGCATAGATATGAGATGCAATATCTCGTTTTAAGAAGCATTTGAACTCTATTGCTACGATACCTAGACTTCTGCAGACGCTATTTCCTAGCAAGGAAGTGTCGCATTTACATTCATTTGAAGTGCAGACGAGGAATACATGACACTTCGCAAATCATATTATATCTTACCATGAAACATAGAAATGAGATGCGATATCGCGTTTTAAGCATCATAAGAACTCTATTGCTACGATACGTAGGCATCTGCAAACGCTATTTCCTTGCAAGGAAGTGTCGCATTTACATTCATTTGAAGTGTAGACGAGGAATACATAACACTTCGCAAATCATATTATATCTTACGATGAAACATAGAATTGAGATCGATATCGCGTTTTAAGAATTATAAGAACTCCATTGCTACGATACGTAGACAACTGCAAACGCTATTTCCTTGGAAGGAAGTGTCGGATTTACATTCATTTGAATCGTATACGAGGAATGCATAACACTTCGCAATGAATATTATATCTTATCATGAAACATAGATATGAGATACAATATATCGTTTTAAGAAGCATTTGAACTCTATTGCTACGATAACTAGACATCTGCAGACGCTATTTCCTAGCAAGGAAGTGTCGCATTTACATTCATTTGAAGTGCAGACGAGGAGTACATGACACTTCGCAAATCATATTATATCTTACCATGAAACATAGAAATGAGATGCGATATCGCGTTTTAAGAATCATAAGAACTCTATTGCTGCGATACGTAGACATCTGCAAACGCTATTTCCTTGCAAGGAAGTGTCGCATTTACATTCATTTGAATCGTAGACGAGGAATGCATAACACTTCGCAATGAATATTATATCTTATCATGAAACATAGATATGAGATGCAATATCTCGTTTTAAGAAGCATTTGAACTCTATTGCTTCGATACGTAGACATCTGCGAACGCTATTTCCTTGCAACGAAGTGTCGCATTTACGTTCATTTGAATCGTAGACGAGGAATGCATAACACTTCGCAATGAATATTATATCTTATTATGAAACATAGATATGAGATGCAATATCTCGTTTTTAGAATCATTTGAACTCTATTGCTTCGATACGTAGACATCTGCAAACGCTATTTCCTTGCAAGGAAGTGTGGCATTTACATTCATTTGTAGTGTAGACGTGGAAAACATGACACTTCGCGAATCATATTATATATTACCATGAAACAAAGAAATGAGATGTGATATCGCGTTTTAAGAAGCATTAGAAATCTATTGCTACGATACGTAGACATCTGCAAACGCTATTTCCTTGCAAGGAGGTGTCGCATTTACATTCATTTGAAGTGTAGACGAGAAATACATAACACATCGCATATCATATTATATCTTACCATGAAACATAGAAATGAGATGCGATATCGCGTTTTAAGAAGCATTAGAACACTATTGCTACGATAGGTAGACATTTGTAAACGCTATTTCCTTGCAACGAAGTGTCGCATTTACATTCATTTGAATCGTATACGAGGAGTGCATAACACTTCGCAATGAATATTATATCTTATCATGAAACATAGATATGAGATGCAATATCTCGTTTTAAGAAGCATTTGAACTCTATTGCTACGATACCTAGACTTCTGCAGACGCTATTTCCTAGCAAGGAAGTGTCGCATTTACATTCATTTGAAGTGCAGACGAGGAATACATGACACTTCGCAAATCATATTATATCTTACCATGAAACATAGAAATGAGATGCGATATCGCGTTTTAAGGATCATAAGAACTCTATTGCTACGATACGTAGACATCTGCAAACGCTATTTCCTTGCAAGGAAGTGTCGCGTTTACATTCATTTGAATCGTAGACGAGGAATGCATAACACTTCCCAATGAATATTATATCTTATCATGAAACATAGATATGAGATGCAATATCTCGTTTTAAGGAGCATTTGAACTCTATTGCTTCGATACGTAGACATCTGCAAACGCTATTTCCTTGCAAGGAAGTGTGGCATTTTCATTCATTTGAAGTGTAGACGAGGAAAACATGACACTTCGCAAATCATATTATATATTACCATGACACATAGAAATGAGATGCGATATCGCGTTTTAAGAAGCATTAGAAATCTATTGCTACGATACGTAGACATCTGCAAACGCTATTTCCTTGCAAGGAAGTGTCGCGTTTACATTCATTTGAATCGTAGACGAGGAATGCATAACACTTCGCAATGAATATTATATCTTATTATGAAACATAGATATGAGATGCAATATCTCGTTTTAAGAATCATTTGAACTCTATTGCTTCGATACGTAGACACCTGCAAACGCTATTTCCTTGCAAGGAAGTGTGGCATTTACATTCATTTGAAGTGTAGACGTGGAAAACATGACACTTCGCAAATCATATTATATATTACCATGAAACATAGAAATGAGATGCTATGTCGCGTTTTAAGAAGCATTAGAAATCTATTGCTACGATACGTAGACATCTGCAAACGCTATTTCCTAGCAAGGAAGTGTCGCGTTTACATTCATTTGAATCGTAGACGAGGAATGCATAACACTTCGCAATGAATATTATATCTTATCATGAAACATAGATATGAGATGCAATATCTCGTTTTAAGAAGCATTTGAACCCTATTGCTACGATACCTAGACATCTGCAGACGCTATTTCCTAGCAAGGAAGTGTCGCATTTACATTCATTTGAAGTGCAGACGAGGAACACATGACACTTCGCAAATCATATTATATCTTACCATGAAACATAGAAATGAGATGCGATATCGCGTTTTAAGTATCATAAGAACTCTATTGCTGCGATACGTAGACATCTGCAAACGCTATTTCCTTGCAAGGAAGTGTCGCGTTTACATTCATTTGAATCGTAGACGAGGAATGCATAACACTTCGCAATGAATATTATATCTTATCATGAAACATAGATATGAGATGCAATATCTCGTTTTAAGAAGCATTTGAACTCTATTGCTTCGATACGTAGACATCTGCGAACGCTATTTCCTTGCAAGGAAGTGTCGCATTTACGTTCATTTGAATCGTAGACGAGGAATGCATAACACTTCGCAATGAATATTATATCTTATTATGAAACATAGATATGAGATGCAATATCTCGTTTTAAGAATCATTTGAACTCTATTGCTTCGATACGTAGAAATCTGCAAACGCTATTTCCTTGCAAGGAAGTGTGGCATTTACATTCATTTGAAGTGTAGACGAGGAAAACATGACACTTCGCAAATCATATTATATATTACCATGAAACATAGAAATGAGATGCGATATCGCGTTTTAAGAAGCATTAGAAATCTATTGCTACGATACGTAGACATCTGCAAACGCTATTTCCTTGCAAGGAAGTGTCGCGTTTACATTCATTTGAATCGTAGACGAGGAATGCATATCACTTCGCAATGAATATTATATCTTATCATGAAACATAGATATGAAATGCAATATCTCGTTTTAAGAAGCATTTGAACTCTATTGCTTCGATACGTAGACATCTGCGAACGCTATTTCCTTGCAAGGAAGTGCCGCATTTACGTTCATTTGAATCGTAGACGAGGAATGCATAACACTTCGCAATGAATATTATATCTTATCATGAAACATAGATATGAGATGCAATATCTCGACTTAAGAAGCATTTGAACTCTATTGCTTCGATACGTAGACATCTGCAAACGCTATTTCCTTGCAAGGAGGTGTCGCATTTACATTCATTTGAAGTGTAGACGAGAAATACATAACACATCGCATATCATATTATATCTTACCATGAAACATAGAAATGAGATGCGATATCGCGTTTTAAGAAGCATTAGAACACTATTGCTACGATAGGTAGACATTTGTAAACGCTATTTCCTAGCAAGGAAGTGTCGCATTTACATTCATTTGAATCGTATACGAGGAATGCATAACACTTCGCAATGAATATTATATCTTATTATGAAACATAGATATGAGATGCAATATCTCGTTTTAAGAATCATTTGAACTCTATTGCTTCGATACGTAGACATCTGCAAACGCTATTTCCTTGCATGGAAGTGTAGCATTTACATTCATTTGAAGTGTAGACGAGGAAAACATGACACTTCGCAAATCATATTATATATTACCATGAAACATAGAAATGAGATGCGATATCGCGATTTAAGAAGCATTAGAAATCTATTGCTACGATACGTAGACATCTGCAAACGCTATTTCCTTGCAAGGAAGTGTCGCGTTTACATTCATTTGAATCGTAGACGAGGAGTGCATAACACTTCGCAATGAATATTATATCTTATCATGAAACATAGATATGAGATGCAATATCTCGTTTTAAGAAGCATTTGAACTCTATTGCTACGATACCTAGACATCTGCAGACGCTATTTCCTAGCAAGGAAGTGTCGCATTTACATTCATTTGAAGTGCAGACGAGGAATACATGACACTTCGCAAATCATATTATATCTTACCATGAAACATAGAAATGAGATGCGATATCGCGTTTTAAGAAGCATTAGATATCTATTGCTACGATACGTAGACATCTGCAAACGCTATTTCTTTGCAAGGAAGTGTAGCATTTACATTCATTTGAAGTGTAGACGAGGAATACATGACACTTCGCAAATCATATTATATCTTACCATGAAACATAGAAATGAGATGCGATATCGCGTTTTAAGGAGCATTAGAAATCTATTGCTACGATACGTAGACATCTGCAAACGCTATTTCTTTGCAAGGAAGTGTCGCATTTACATTCATTTGAAGTGCAGACGAGGAATACATAACACTTCGCAACTCATATTTTATCTTACCATGAAACATAGAAATGAGATGCGACATCGCGTTTTAAGAAGCATTTGAACTCTATTGCTTCGATACGTAGACATCTGCAAACGCTATTTCCTTGCAAGGAAGTGTCGCATTTACATTCACTTGAATCGTAGACGAGGAATGCATAACTCTTCGCAATGAATATTATATCTTATCATGAAACATAGATATGAGATGCAATATCTCGTTTTAAGAAGCATTTGAACTGTATTGCTTCGATACGTAGACTTCTGCAAACGCTATTTCCTTGCAAGGAAGTGTGGCATTTACATTCATTTGAAGTGTAGACGAGGAAAACATGACACTTCGCAAATCATATTATATATTACCATGAAACATAGAAATGAGATGCGATATCGCGTTTTAAGAAGCATTAGAAATCTATTGCTACGATACGTAGACATCTGCAAACGCTATTTCCTTGCAAGGAAGTGTCGCATTTACATTTATTTGAATCGTAGACGGGGAATGCATAACACTTCGCAAATCATATTATATCTTGCCATGAAATATAGAAATGAGATGCGATATCGCATTTTAAGAATCATAAGAAATCTATTGCTACGATACGTAGACATCTGCAAGCGCTATTTCCTTGCAAGGAAGTGTCGCATTTACATTCATTTGAATCGTAGACGAGGAATGCATAACACTTCGCAATGAATATTATATCTTATCATGAAACATAGATATGAGATGCAATATCTCGTTTTAAGAAGCATTTGAACTCTATTGCTTCGATACGTAGACATCTGCAAACGCTATTTCCTTGCAAGGAAGTGCCGCATTTACGTTCGTTTGAATCGTAGACGAGGAATGCATAACACTTCGCAATGAATATTATATCTTATCATGAAACATAGATATGAGATGCAATATCTCGATTTAAGAAGCATTTGAACTCTATTGCTTCGATACGTAGACATCTGCAAACGCTATTTCCTTGCAAGGAGGTGTCGCATTTACATTCATTTGAAGTGTAGACGAGAAATACATAACACATCGCATATCATATTATATCTTACCATGAAACATAGAAATGAGATGCGATATCGCGTTTTAAGAAGCATTAGAACACTATTGCTACGATAGGTAGACATTTGTAAACGCTATTTCCTAGCAAGGAAGTGTCGCATTTACATTCATTTGAATCGTATACGAGGAATGCATAACACTTCGCAATGAATATTATATCTTATTATGAAACATAGATATGAGATGCAATATCTCGTTTTAAGAATCATTTGAACTCTATTGCTTCGATACGTAGACATCTGCAAACGCTATTTCCTTGCATGGAAGTGTAGCATTTACATTCATATGAAGTGTAGACGAGGAAAACATGACACTTCGCAAATCATATTATATATTACCATGAAACATAGAAATGAGATGCGATATCGCGATTTAAGAAGCATTAGAAATCTATTGCTACGATACGTAGACATCTGCAAACGCTATTTCCTTGCAAGGAAGTGTCGCGTTTACATTCATTTGAATCGTAGACGAGGAATGCATAACACTTCGCAATGAATATTATATCTTATCATGAAACATAGATATGAGATGCAATATCTCGTTTTAAGAAGCATTTGAACTCTATTGCTACGATACCTAGACATCTGCAGACGCTATTTCCTAGCAAGGAAGTGTCGCATTTACATTCATTTGAAGTGCAGACGAGGAATACATGTCACTTCGCAAATCATATTATATCTTACCATGAAACATAGAAATGAGATGCGATATCGCGTTTTAAGAAGCATTAGATATCTATTGCTACGATACGTAGACATCTGCAAACGCTATTTCTTTGCAAGGAAGTGTAGCATTTACATTCATTTGAAGTGTAGACGAGGAATACATGACACTTCGCAAATCATATTATATCTTACCATGAAACATAGAAATGAGATGCGATATCGCGTTTTAAGGAGCATTAGAAATCTATTGCTACGATACGTAGACATCTGCAAACGCTATTTCTTTGCAAGGAAGTGTCGCATTTACATTCATTTGAAGTGTAGACGAGGAATACATAACACTTCGCAACTCATATTTTATCTTACCATGAAACATAGAAATGAGATGCGACATCGCGTTTTAAGAAGCATTTGAACTCTATTGCTTCGATACGTAGACATCTGCAAACGCTATTTCCTTGCAAGGAAGTGTCGCATTTACATTCACTTGAATCGTAGACGAGGAATGCATAACTCTTCGCAATGAATATTATATCTTATCATGAAACATAGATATGAGATGCAATATCTCGTTTTAAGAAGCATTTGAACTGTATTGCTTCGATACGTAGACTTCTGCAAACGCTATTTCCTTGCAAGGAAGTGTGGCATTTACATTCATTTGAAGTGTAGACGAGGAAAACATGACACTTCGCAAATCATATTATATATTACCATGAAACATAGAAATGAGATGCGATATCGCGTTTTAAGAAGCATTAGAAATCTATTGCTACGATACGTAGACATCTGCAAACGCTATTTCCTTGCAAGGAAGTGTCGCATTTACATTTATTTGAATCGTAGACGGGGAATGCATAACACTTCGCAAATCATATTATATCTTGCCATGAAATATAGAAATGAGATGCGATATCGCATTTTAAGAATCATAAGAACTCTATTGCTACGATACCTAGACTTCTGCAGACGCTATTTCCTAGCAAGGAAGTGTCGCATTTACATTCATTTGAAGTGCAGACGAGGAATACATGACACTTCGCAAATCATATTATATCTTACCATGAAACATAGAAATGAGATGCGATATCGCGTTTTAAGAATCATAAGAACTCTATTGCTACGATACGTAGACATCTGCAAACGCTATTTCCTTGCAAGGAAGTGTCGCGTTTACATTCATTTGAATCGTAGACGAGGAATGCATAACACTTCCCAATGAATATTATATCTTATCATGAAACATAGATATGAGATGCAATATCTCGTTTTAAGGAGCATTTGAACTCTATTGCTTCGATACGTAGACATCTGCAAACGCTATTTCCTTGCAAGGAAGTGTGGCATTTTCATTCATTTGAAGTGTAGACGAGGAAAACATGACACTTCGCAAATCATATTATATATTACCATGACACATAGAAATGAGATGCGATATCGCGTTTTAAGAAGCATTAGAAATCTATTGCTACGATACGTAGACATCTGCAAACGCTATTTCCTTGCAAGGAAGTGTCGCGTTTACATTCATTTGAATCGTAGACGAGGAATGCATAACACTTCGCAATGAATATTATATCTTATTATGAAACATAGATATGAGATGCAATATCTCGTTTTAAGAATCATTTGAACTCTATTGCTTCGATACGTAGACACCTGCAAACGCTATTTCCTTGCAAGGAAGTGTGGCATTTACATTCATTTGAAGTGTAGACGTGGAAAACATGACACTTCGCAAATCATATTATATATTACCATGAAACATAGAAATGAGATGCTATGTCGCGTTTTAAGAAGCATTAGAAATCTATTGCTACGATACGTAGACATCTGCAAACGCTATTTCCTAGCAAGGAAGTGTCGCGTTTACATTCATTTGAATCGTAGACGAGGAATGCATAACACTTCGCAATGAATATTATATCTTATCATGAAACATAGATATGAGATGCAATATCTCGTTTTAAGAAGCATTTGAACCCTATTGCTACGATACCTAGACATCTGCAGACGCTATTTCCTAGCAAGGAAGTGTCGCATTTACATTCATTTGAAGTGCAGACGAGGAACACATGACACTTCGCAAATCATATTATATCTTACCATGAAACATAGAAATGAGATGCGATATCGCGTTTTAAGTATCATAAGAACTCTATTGCTGCGATACGTAGACATCTGCAAACGCTATTTCCTTGCAAGGAAGTGTCGCGTTTACATTCATTTGAATCGTAGACGAGGAATGCATAACACTTCGCAATGAATATTATATCTTATCATGAAACATAGATATGAGATGCAATATCTCGTTTTAAGAAGCATTTGAACTCTATTGCTTCGATACGTAGACATCTGCGAACGCTATTTCCTTGCAAGGAAGTGTCGCATTTACGTTCATTTGAATCGTAGACGAGGAATGCATAACACTTCGCAATGAATATTATATCTTATTATGAAACATAGATATGAGATGCAATATCTCGTTTTAAGAATCATTTGAACTCTATTGCTTCGATACGTAGAAATCTGCAAACGCTATTTCCTTGCAAGGAAGTGTGGCATTTACATTCATTTGAAGTGTAGACGAGGAAAACATGACACTTCGCAAATCATATTATATATTACCATGAAACATAGAAATGAGATGCGATATCGCGTTTTAAGAAGCATTAGAAATCTATTGCTACGATACGTAGACATCTGCAAACGCTATTTCCTTGCAAGGAAGTGTCGCGTTTACATTCATTTGAATCGTAGACGAGGAATGCATATCACTTCGCAATGAATATTATATCTTATCATGAAACATAGATATGAAATGCAATATCTCGTTTTAAGAAGCATTTGAACTCTATTGCTTCGATACGTAGACATCTGCGAACGCTATTTCCTTGCAAGGAAGTGCCGCATTTACGTTCATTTGAATCGTAGACGAGGAATGCATAACACTTCGCAATGAATATTATATCTTATCATGAAACATAGATATGAGATGCAATATCTCGACTTAAGAAGCATTTGAACTCTATTGCTTCGATACGTAGACATCTGCAAACGCTATTTCCTTGCAAGGAGGTGTCGCATTTACATTCATTTGAAGTGTAGACGAGAAATACATAACACATCGCATATCATATTATATCTTACCATGAAACATAGAAATGAGATGCGATATCGCGTTTTAAGAAGCATTAGAACACTATTGCTACGATAGGTAGACATTTGTAAACGCTATTTCCTAGCAAGGAAGTGTCGCATTTACATTCATTTGAATCGTATACGAGGAATGCATAACACTTCGCAATGAATATTATATCTTATTATGAATCATAGATATGAGATGCAATATCTCGTTTTAAGAATCATTTGAACTCTATTGCTTCGATACGTAGACATCTGCAAACGCTATTTCCTTGCATGGAAGTGTAGCATTTACATTCATTTGAAGTGTAGACGAGGAAAACATGACACTTCGCAAATCATATTATATATTACCATGAAACATAGAAATGAGATGCGATATCGCGATTTAAGAAGCATTAGAAATCTATTGCTACGATACGTAGACATCTGCAAACGCTATTTCCTTGCAAGGAAGTGTCGCGTTTACATTCATTTGAATCGTAGACGAGGAGTGCATAACACTTCGCAATGAATATTATATCTTATCATGAAACATAGATATGAGATGCAATATCTCGTTTTAAGAAGCATTTGAACTCTATTGCTACGATACCTAGACATCTGCAGACGCTATTTCCTAGCAAGGAAGTGTCGCATTTACATTCATTTGAAGTGCAGACGAGGAATACATGACACTTCGCAAATCATATTATATCTTACCATGAAACATAGAAATGAGATGCGATATCGCGTTTTAAGAAGCATTAGATATCTATTGCTACGATACGTAGACATCTGCAAACGCTATTTCTTTGCAAGGAAGTGTAGCATTTACATTCATTTGAAGTGTAGACGAGGAATACATGACACTTCGCAAATCATATTATATCTTACCATGAAACATAGAAATGAGATGCGATATCGCGTTTTAAGGAGCATTAGAAATCTATTGCTACGATACGTAGACATCTGCAAACGCTATTTCTTTGCAAGGAAGTGTCGCATTTACATTCATTTGAAGTGCAGACGAGGAATACATAACACTTCGCAACTCATATTTTATCTTACCATGAAACATAGAAATGAGATGCGACATCGCGTTTTAAGAAGCATTTGAACTCTATTGCTTCGATACGTAGACATCTGCAAACGCTATTTCCTTGCAAGGAAGTGTCGCATTTACATTCACTTGAATCGTAGACGAGGAATGCATAACTCTTCGCAATGAATATTATATCTTATCATGAAACATAGATATGAGATGCAATATCTCGTTTTAAGAAGCATTTGAACTGTATTGCTTCGATACGTAGACTTCTGCAAACGCTATTTCCTTGCAAGGAAGTGTGGCATTTACATTCATTTGAAGTGTAGACGAGGAAAACATGACACTTCGCAAATCATATTATATATTACCATGAAACATAGAAATGAGATGCGATATCGCGTTTTAAGAAGCATTAGAAATCTATTGCTACGATACGTAGACATCTGCAAACGCTATTTCCTTGCAAGGAAGTGTCGCATTTACATTTATTTGAATCGTAGACGGGGAATGCATAACACTTCGCAAATCATATTATATCTTGCCATGAAATATAGAAATGAGATGCGATATCGCATTTTAAGAATCATAAGAAATCTATTGCTACGATACGTAGACATCTGCAAGCGCTATTTCCTTGCAAGGAAGTGTCGCATTTACATTCATTTGAATCGTAGACGAGGAATGCATAACACTTCGCAATGAATATTATATCTTATCATGAAACATAGATATGAGATGCAATATCTCGTTTTAAGAAGCATTTGAACTCTATTGCTTCGATACGTAGACATCTGCAAACGCTATTTCCTTGCAAGGAAGTGCCGCATTTACGTTCGTTTGAATCGTAGACGAGGAATGCATAACACTTCGCAATGAATATTATATCTTATCATGAAACATAGATATGAGATGCAATATCTCGATTTAAGAAGCATTTGAACTCTATTGCTTCGATACGTAGACATCTGCAAACGCTATTTCCTTGCAAGGAAGTGTCGCACTTACATTCATTTGAAGTGTAGACGAGGAATACATGACACTTCGCAAATCATAATATATCTTACCATGAAACATAGAAATGAGATGCGATATCGCGTTTTAAGAAGCATTTGAACTCCATTGCTTCGATACGTAGACATCTGCAAACGCCATTTCCTTGCAAGGAAGTGTCGCATTTACATTCATTTGAAGTGTAGACGAGGAATACATAACACTTCGCAATGAATATTATATCTTATCATGAAACATAGATATGAGATGCAATATCTCGTTTTAAGAATCATAAGAACTCTATTGCTACGATACGTAGACATCTGCAAGCGCTATTTCCTTGCATTGAAGTGTCGCATTTACATTCATTTGAAGTGTAGACTAGGAATACATGACACTTGGCAAATCATATTATATCTTACCATGAAACATGGAAATGAGATGCGATATCGCGTTTTAAGAAGCATTAGAAATCTATTGCTACGATACGTAGACATCTGCAA
This sequence comes from Xylocopa sonorina, assembly GCF_050948175.1. Taxonomy (NCBI): domain Eukaryota; kingdom Metazoa; phylum Arthropoda; class Insecta; order Hymenoptera; family Apidae; genus Xylocopa; species Xylocopa sonorina. Next base: position 304,940 of record NW_027490330.1, read on the forward strand.
ACGCTATTTCTTTGCAAGGAAGTGTCGCATTTAAATGCATTTGAAGTGTAGACGAGGAATACATAATACTTCGCAAATCATATTATATCTTACCATGAAACATAGAAATGAGATGCGATATCGCGTTTTAAGAAGCATTAGAACTCTATTGCTACGATAGGTAGATATCTGCAAACGCTATTTCCTTGCAAGGAAGCGTCGCATTTACATTCACTTGAATCGTAGACGAGGATTGCATAACACTTCGCAAATCATATTATATCTTGCCATGAAACATAGAAATGAGATTCGATATCGCGTTTTAAGAATCATAAGAACCCTATTGCTACGATACCTAGACATCTGCAGACGCTATTTCCTAGCAAGGAAGTGTCGCATTTACATTCATTTGAAGTGTAGACGAGGAATACATGACACTTCGCAGATCATATTATAACTTACCATGAAACATAGAAATGAGATGCGCTATCGCGTTTTAAGAAGCATTAGAAATCTATTGCTACGATACGTAGACATCTGCAAACGCTATTTCTTTGCAAGGAAGTGTCGCATTTACATTCATTTGAAGTGTAGACGAGGAATACATGACACTTCGCAAATCATATTATAACTTACCATGAAACATAGAAATGAGATGCGCTATCGCGTTTTAAGAAGCATTAGAAATCTATTGCTACGATACGTAGACATCTGCAAACGCTATTCCTTTGCAAGGAAGTGTCGCATTTACATTCATTTGAAGTGTAGACGAGGAATACATAACACTTCGCAATGAATATTATATCTTATCATGAAACATAGATATGAGATGCAATATCTCGTCTTAAGAAGCATTTGAACTCTATTGCTACGATACCTAGACATCTGCAGACGCTATTTCCTAGCAAGGAAGTGTCGCATTTACATTCATTTGAAGTGTAGACGAGGAATACAAGACACTTCGCAAATCATATTATATCTTACCATGAAACATAGAAATGAGATGCGATATCGCGTTTTAAGGAGCATTAGAAATCTATTGCTACGATACGTAGACATCTGCAAACGCTATTTCTTTGCGCATTTACATGCATTTGAAGTGTAGACGAGGAATACATAATACTTCGCAAATCATATTATATCTTACCATGAAACATAGAAATGAGGTGCGATATCGCGTTCTAAGAAGCATTAGAAATCTGTTGCTACGATACGTAGACATCTGCAAACGCTATTTCCTTGCTAGGAAGTGTTGCATTTACATTCATTTGAAGTGTAGACTAGGAATACATGACACTTGGCAAATCATATTATATCTTACCATGAAACATGGAAATGAGATGCGATATCGCGTTTTAAGAAGCATTAGAAATCTATTGCTACGATACGTAGACATCTGCAAACGCTATTTCTTTGCAAGGAAGTGTCGCATTTAAATGCATTTGAAGTGTAGACGAGGAATACATAATACTTCGCAAATCATATTATATCTTACCATGAAACATAGAAATGAGATGCGATATCGCGTTTTAAGAAGCATTAGAACTCTATTGCTACGATAGGTAGATATCTGCAAACGCTATTTCCTTGCAAGGAAGCGTCGCATTTACATTCACTTGAATCGTAGACGAGGATTGCATAACACTTCGCAAATCATATTATATCTTGCCATGAAACATAGAAATGAGATTCGATATCGCGTTTTAAGAATCATAAGAACCCTATTGCTACGATACCTAGACATCTGCAGACGCTATTTCCTAGCAAGGAAGTGTCGCATTTACATTCATTTGAAGTGTAGACGAGGAATACATGACACTTCGCAGATCATATTATAACTTACCATGAAACATAGAAATGAGATGCGCTATCGCGTTTTAAGAAGCATTAGAAATCTATTGCTACGATACGTAGACATCTGCAAACGCTATTTCTTTGCAAGGAAGTGTCGCATTTACATTCATTTGAAGTGTAGACGAGGAATACATGACACTTCGCAAATCATATTATAACTTACCATGAAACATAGAAATGAGATGCGCTATCGCGTTTTAAGAAGCATTAGAAATCTATTGCTACGATACGTAGACATCTGCAAACGCTATTCCTTTGCAAGGAAGTGTCGCATTTACATTCATTTGAAGTGTAGACGAGGAATACATAACACTTCGCAATGAATATTATATCTTATCATGAAACATAGATATGAGATGCAATATCTCGTCTTAAGAAGCATTTGAACTCTATTGCTACGATACCTAGACATCTGCAGACGCTATTTCCTAGCAAGGAAGTGTCGCATTTACATTCATTTGAAGTGTAGACGAGGAATACAAGACACTTCGCAAATCATATTATATCTTACCATGAAACATAGAAATGAGATGCGATATCGCGTTTTAAGGAGCATTAGAAATCTATTGCTACGATACGTAGACATCTGCAAACGCTATTTCTTTGCGCATTTACATGCATTTGAAGTGTAGACGAGGAATACATAATACTTCGCAAATCATATTATATCTTACCATGAAACATAGAAATGAGGTGCGATATCGCGTTTTAAGAAGCATTAGAAATCTGTTGCTACGATACGTAGACATCTGCAAACGCTATTTCCTTGCTAGAAAGTGTTGCATTTACATTCATTTGAAGTGTAGACGAGGAATGCATAACACTTCGCAATGAATATTATATCTTATCATGAAACATAGATATGAGATGCATTATCTCGTTTTAAGAATCATAAGAACTCTATTGCTACGATACGTAGACATATGCAAGCGCTATTTCCTTGCAAGGAAGTGTCGCATTTACATTCATTTGAATCGTAGACGAAGAATGCATAACACTTCGCATTGAATATTATATCTTATCATGAAACATAGATATGAGAAGCAATATCTCGATTTAAGAAGCATTTGAACTCTATTGCTTCGATACGTAGACATCTGCAAACGCTATTTCCTTGCAAGGAAGTGTCGCATTTACGTTCATTTGAATCGCAGGCGAGGAATGCATAACACTTCGCAATGAATATTATATCTTATCATGAAACATAGATATGAGATGCAATATCTCGTTTTAAGAAGCATTTTAACTCTATTGCTTCGATACGTAGACATCTGCAAACGCTATTTCCTTGCAAGGAGGTGTCGCATTTACATTCATTTGAAGTGTAGACGAGAAATACATAACACATCGCATATCATATTATATCTTACCATGAAACATAGAAATGAGATGCGATATCCCGTTTTAAGAAGCATTAGAACACTATTGCTACGATAGGTAGACATTTGTAAACGCTATTTCCTTGCAACGAAGTGTCATATTTACATTCATTTGAAGTGTAGACGAGGAATACATAACACTTCGCAAATCATATTAAATCTTACCATAAAACATTGAAATGAGATGTGATATCGCGTTTTAAGAATCATAAGAACTCTATTGCTACGATACGTAGACAACTGCAAACGCTATTTCCTTGCAAGGAAGTGTCGCTATTACATTCATTTGAATCGTATACGAGGAATGCATAACACTTAGCAATGAATATTATATCTTATCATGAAACATAGATATGAGATGCAATATCTCGTTTTAAGAAGCATTTGAACTCTATTGCTACGATACCTAGGCATCTGCAGACGCTATTTCCTAGCAGGGAAGTGTCGCATTTACATTCATTTGAAGTGCAGACGAGGAATACATGACACTTCGCAAATCATATTATATTTTACCATGAAACATAGAAATGAGATGCGATATCGCGTTTTAAGAATCATAAGAACTCTATTGCTACGATACGTAGACATCTGCAAACGCTATTTCCTTGCAAGGAAGTGTCGCGTTTACATTCATTTGAATCGTAGACGAGGAATGCACAACAGTTCGCAATGAATATTATATCTTATCATGAAACATAGATATGAGATGCAATATCTCGTTTTAAGAAGCATTTGAACTCTATTGCTTCGATACGTAGACATATGCAGACGCTTCGTCCTAGCAAGGAAGTGTCGCATTTACGTTCATTTCAATCGTAGACGAGGAATGCATAACGCTTCGCAAATCATATTATATCTTACCATGAAACATAGAAATGAGATGCGATATCGCGTTCTAAGAAGCATTAGAAATCTATTGCTACGATACGTAGACATCTGCAAACGCTATTTCTCTGCAAGGAAGTGTCGCATTTACGTTCATTTGAATCGTAGACGAGGAATGCATAACACTTCGCAAATCATATTATATCTTACCATGAAACATAGAAATGAGATGCGATATCGCGTTCTAAGAAGCATTAGAAATCTATTGCTACGATACGTAGACATCTGCAAACGCTATTTCTTTGCAAGGAAGTGTCGCATTTACATTCATATGAAGTGTAGACGAGGATTACATAACACTTCGCAAATCATATTATATCTTACCATGAAACATAGAAATGAGATGCAATATCTCGTTTTATGAAGCACTTGAACTCTATTGCTTCGATACTTAGACATCTGCAAACGCTATTTCCTTGCAAGAAAGTGTCGCAATTTACATTCATTTGAAGTGTAGACGAGGAATACATAACACTTCGCAAATCATATTTTATCTTACCATGAAACATAGAAATGAGATGCGATATCGCGTTTTAAGAAGCATTTGAACACTATTGCTTCGATACGTAGACATCTGCAAACGCTATTTCCTTGCAAGGAAGTGTCGCATTTACATTCACTTGAATCGTAGACGAGGAAAGCATAACACTTCGCAATGAATATTATATCTTATCATGAAACATAGATATGAGATGCAATATCTCGTTTTAAGAAGCATTTGAACTCTATCGCTACGATACCTAGACATCTGCAGACGCCATTTCCTAGCAAGGAAGTGTCGCATTCACATTCATTTGAAGTGTAGACGAGGAATACATAACACTTCGCAAATCATATTATATCTTACCATGAAACATAGAAATGAGTTGCGATTTCGCGTTTTAAGAATCATAAGAACTCTATTGCTACGATAGGTAGACATCTGCAAACGCTATATCCTTGCAAGGAAGTGTCGCATTTACATTCATATGAAGTGTAGACGAGGAATACATAACATTTCGCAAATCATATTATATCTTACCATGAAACATAGAAATGAGATGCGATATCGCGTTTTAAGAAGCATTAGAACTCTATTGCTACGATATGTAGACATCTGCAAACGCTATTTCCTTGCAAGGAAGTGTCGCATTTACATTCATATGAAGTGTAGACGAGGATTACATAACACTTCGCAAATCATATTATATCTTACCATGAAACATAGAAATGAGATGCAATATCTCGGTTTAAGAAGCATTTGAACCCTATTGCTACGATACCTAGACATCTGCAGACGCTATTTCCTAGCAAGGAAGTGTCGCATTTACATTCATTTGAAGTGTAGGCGAGGAATACATGACACTTCGCAAATCATAATATATCTTACCATAAAACATAGAAATGAGATGCGATATCGCGTTTTAAGAATCATAAGAACACTATTGCTACGATACGTAGACATCTGCAAACGCTATTTCCTAGCGAGGAAGTGTTGCATTCACATTCATTTGAAGTGTACACGAGGAATACATAACACTTCGCAAATCATATTTTATCTTACCACGAAACATAGAAATGAGATGCGATGTCGCGTTTTAAGAATCATAAGAACGCTATTGCTACGATACGTAGACAATTGCAAACGCTATTTCCTTGCAAGGAAGTGTCGCATTTACATTCATTTGAATCGTAGACGAGGAATGCATAACACTTCGCAATGAATATAATATCTTATCATGAAACATAGATATGAGATGCAATATCTCGTTTTAAGGAGCATTTGAACTCTATTGCTTCGATACGTAGACATCTGCAAACGCTATTTCCTTGCAAGGAAGTGTCGCATTTACGTTCATTTGAATCGCAGACGAGGAATGCATAACACTTCGCAATGAATAATATATCTTATCATGAAACATAGATATGAGATGCAATATCTCGTTTTAAGAATCATAAGAACTCTATTGCTACGATACGTAGACATCTGCAAGCGCTATTTCCTTGCAAGGAAGTGTCGCATTTACATTCATTTGAATCGTAGACGAGGAATGCATAACACTTCGCAATGAATATTATATCTTATCATGAAACATAGATATGAGATGCAATATCTCGATTTAAGAAGCATTTGAACTCTATTGCTTCGATACGTAGACATCTGCAAACGCTATTTCCTTGCAAGGAAGTGTCGCATTTACGTTCATTTGAAACGCAGGCGAGGAATGCATAACACTTCGCAATGAATATTATATCTTATCATGAAACATAGATATGAGATGCAATATCTCGTTTTAAAAAGCATTTTAACTCTATTGCTTCGATACGTAGACATCTGCAAACGCTATTTTCTTGCAAGGAGGTGTCGCATTTACATTCATTTGAAGTGTAGACGAGAAATACATAACACATCGCATATCATATTATATCTTACCATGAAACATAGAAATGAGATGCGATATCGCGTTTAATAAGCATTAGAACGCTACTGCTACGATAGGTAGACATCTGCAAACGCTATTTCCTTGCAAGGAAGTTTCGCATTTACATTCATTTGAAGTGTAGACGAGGAATACATCACACTTCGCAAATCATATTATATCTTACCATGAACCATAGAAATGAGATGCGACATCGCGTTTTAAGAATCATAAGAACTCTATTGCTACGATACGTAGACATCTGCAAACGCTATTTCCTAGCGTGGAAGTGTCGCATTTACAATCATTTGAAGTGTAGACGAGGAATACATAACACTTCGCAAATCATATTATATCATACCATGAAACATAGAAATGAGATGCGATATCGCGTTTTAAGAAGCATTAGAACTCTATTGCTGCGATACCTAGAAATCTGCAAACGCTATTTCCTTGCAAGGAAGTGACATATACATTCATTTGAATCGTAGACGAGGAATGCATAACACTTCGCAATGAATATTATATCTCATCATGAAACATAGAAATGAGATGCGATATCGCGTTTTAAGAAGCATTAGAACACTATCGCTACGATACCTAGATATCTGCAGACTCTATTTCCTAGCAAGGAAGTGTCGCATTTACATTCATTTGAAGTGTAGACGAGGAATACGTGACACTTCGCAAATCAAATTATATCTTACCATGAAACATAGAAATGGGATGCGTTATCGCGTTTTAAGAATCATAAGAACTCTATTGCTACGATAGGTATACATCTACAAACGCTATTTCCTTGCAAGGAAGTGTCGCATTTACATTCATTTGAAGTGTAGACGAGGAATAAATAACACTTCGCAAATCATATTATATCTTACCATGAAACATAGAAATGAGATGCGATATCGCGTTTTAAGAAGCATTAGTACTCTATCGCTACGATACTTAGACATCTGCAGACGCTATTTCCTAGCAAGGAAGTGTCGCATTTACATTCACTTGATGTGTAGACGAGGAATACATGACACTTCGCAAATCATATTATATCTTACCATGAAATATAGAAATGAGATGCGACATCGCGTTTTAAGAATCATAAGAACTCTATTGCTACGATACGTAGACATCTGCAAACGCTATTTCCTAGCGAGGAAGTGTCGCATTTACATTCATTGGAAGTGTAGACGAGGAATACATAACACTTCGCAAATCATATTATATCTTACCATGAACCATAGAAATGAGATGCGACATCGCGTTTTAAGAATCATAAGAACTCTATCGCTACGATACCTAGACATCTGCAGACTCTATTTCCTAGCAAGGAAGTGTCGCATTTACATTCATTTGAAGTGTAGACGAGGAATACATAACACGTCGCAAATCATATTATATCTTACCATGAACCATAGAAATGAGATGCGACATCGCGTTTTAAGAATCATAAGAACTCTCTTGCTACGATACGTAGACATCTGCAAACGCTATTTCCTAGCGAGGAAGTGTCGCATTTACATTCATTTGAAGTGTAGACGAGGAATACCTAACACTTCGCAAATCATATTATATCATACCATGAAACATAGAATTGAGATGCGATATCGCGTTTCAAGAAGCATTAGAACTCTATTGCTACGATAGGTATACATCTACATACGCTATATCCTTGCAAGGAAGTGTCGCATTTACATTCATTTGAAGTGTAGACGAGGAATAAATAACACTTCGCAAATCATATTTTATCTTACCATGAAACATAGAAATGAGATGCGATATCGCGTTTTAAGAAGCATTAGATATCTATTGCTACGATACGTAGACATCTGCAAACGCTATTTCTTTGCAAGGAAGTGTCGCATTTACATTCATTTGAAGTGTAGACGAGGAATACATAACACTTCGCAAATCATATTATATCTTACCATGAAACATAGAAATGAGATGCGATATCGCGTTTTAGGAAGCATTAGATATCTACTGCTACGATACGTAGACATCTGCAGACGCTATTTCCTTGCAAGGAAGTGTCGCATTTACATTCATTTGAAGCGTAGACGAGGAATACATGACACGTCGCTAATCATATTATATCTTACCATGAAACATAGAAATGAGATGCGTTATCGCGTTTTAAGAATCATAAGAACTCTATTGCTACGATACGTAGACATCTGCAAACGCTATTTCCTAGCGAGGAAGTGTCGCATTTACATTCATTTGAAGTGTAGACGAGGAATACATAACACTTCGCAAATCATATTATATCTTACCATGAACCATAGAAATGAGATGCGACATCGCGTTTTAAGAATCATAAGAACTCTATCGCTACGATACCTAGACATCTGCAGACTCTATTTCCTAGCAAGGAAGTGTCGCATTTACATTCATTTGAAGTGTAGACGAGGAATACATAACACTTCGCAAATCATATTATATCTTACCATGAACCATAGAAATGAGATGCGACATCGCGTTTTAAGAATCATAAGAACTCTATTGCTACGATACGTAGACATCTGCAAACGCTATTTCCTAGCGAGGAAGTGTCGCATTTACATTCATTTGAAGTGTAGACGAGGAATACCTAACACTTCGCAAATCATATTATATCATACCATGAAACATAGAATTGAGATGCGATATCGCGTTTTAAGAAGCATTAGAACTCTATTGCTACGATAGGTATACATCTACATACGCTATAACCTTGCAAGGAAGTGTCGCATTTACATTCATTTGAAGTGTAGACGAGGAATAAATAACACTTCGCAAATCATATTTTATCTTACCATGAAACATAGAAATGAGATGCGATATCGCGTTTTAAGAAGCATTAGATATCTATTGCTACGATACGTAGACATCTGCAAACGCTATTTCCTTGCAAGGAAGTGTCGCATTTACATTCATTTGAAGTGTAGACGAGGAATACATAACACTTCGCAAATCATATTATATCTTACCATGAAACATAGAAATGAGATGCGATATCGCGTTTTAGGAAGCATTAGATATCTACTGCTACGATACGTAGACATCTGCAGACGCTATTTCCTTGCAAGGAAGTGTCGCATTTACATTCATTTGAAGTGTAGACGAGGAATACATGACACGTCGCTAATCATATTATATCTTACCATGAAACATAGAAATGAGATGCGTTATCGCGTTTAAGAATCATAAGAACTCTATTGCTACGATACGTAGACATCTGCAAACGCTATTTCCTAGCAAGGAAGTGTCGCATTTACATTCATTTGAAGTGTAGACGAGGAATACATAACACTTCGCAAATCATATTATATCTTACCATGAAACATAGAAATGTGATGCGACATCGCGTTTTAAGAATCATAAGAACTCTATTCCTACGATACGTAGACATCTGCAAACCGCTATTTCCTTGCAAGGAAGTGTCGCATTTACGTTCGTTTGAATCGTAGGCGAGAAATACATAACACTTCGCAAATCATATTATATCTTACCATGAAACATAGAAATGTGATACGATATCGCGTTTTAAGAATCATAAGATCACTATTGCTACGATACGTAGACATCTGCAAACGCTATTTCCTAGCGAGGAAGTGTTGCATTCACATTCATTTGAAGTGTAGACGAGGAATACATAACACTTCGCAAATCATATTATATCTTACCATGAACCATAGAAATGAGATGCGACATCGCGTTTTAAGAATCATAAGAACTCTATCGCTACGATACCTAGACATCTGCAGACTCTATTTCCTAGCAAGGAAGTGTCGCATTTACATTCATTTGAAGTGTAGACGAGGAATACATAACACGTCGCAAATCATATTATATCTTACCATGAACCATAGAAATGAGATGCGACATCGCGTTTTAAGAATCATAAGAACTCTCTTGCTACGATACGTAGACATCTGCAAACGCTATTTCCTAGCGAGGAAGTGTCGCATTTACATTCATTTGAAGTGTAGACGAGGAATACCTAACACTTCGCAAATCATATTATATCATACCATGAAACATAGAATTGAGATGCGATATCGCGTTTCAAGAAGCATTAGAACTCTATTGCTACGATAGGTATACATCTACATACGCTATATCCTTGCAAGGAAGTGTCGCATTTACATTCATTTGAAGTGTAGACGAGGAATAAATAACACTTCGCAAATCATATTTTATCTTACCATGAAACATAGAAATGAGATGCGATATCGCGTTTTAAGAAGCATTAGATATCTATTGCTACGATACGTAGACATCTGCAAACGCTATTTCTTTGCAAGGAAGTGTCGCATTTACATTCATTTGAAGTGTAGACGAGGAATACATAACACTTCGCAAATCATATTATATCTTACCATGAAACATAGAAATGAGATGCGATATCGCGTTTTAGGAAGCATTAGATATCTACTGCTACGATACGTAGACATCTGCAGACGCTATTTCCTTGCAAGGAAGTGTCGCATTTACATTCATTTGAAGCGTAGACGAGGAATACATGACACGTCGCTAATCATATTATATCTTACCATGAAACATAGAAATGAGATGCGTTATCGCGTTTTAAGAATCATAAGAACTCTATTGCTACGATACGTAGACATCTGCAAACGCTATTTCCTAGCGAGGAAGTGTCGCATTTACATTCATTTGAAGTGTAGACGAGGAATACATAACACTTCGCAAATCATATTATATCTTACCATGAACCATAGAAATGAGATGCGACATCGCGTTTTAAGAATCATAAGAACTCTATCGCTACGATACCTAGACATCTGCAGACTCTATTTCCTAGCAAGGAAGTGTCGCATTTACATTCATTTGAAGTGTAGACGAGGAATACATAACACTTCGCAAATCATATTATATCTTACCATGAACCATAGAAATGAGATGCGACATCGCGTTTTAAGAATCATAAGAACTCTATTGCTACGATACGTAGACATCTGCAAACGCTATTTCCTAGCGAGGAAGTGTCGCATTTACATTCATTTGAAGTGTAGACGAGGAATACCTAACACTTCGCAAATCATATTATATCATACCATGAAACATAGAATTGAGATGCGATATCGCGTTTTAAGAAGCATTAGAACTCTATTGCTACGATAGGTATACATCTACATACGCTATAACCTTGCAAGGAAGTGTCGCATTTACATTCATTTGAAGTGTAGACGAGGAATAAATAACACTTCGCAAATCATATTTTATCTTACCATGAAACATAGAAATGAGATGCGATATCGCGTTTAAGAAGCATTAGATATCTATTGCTACGATACGTAGACATCTGCAAACGCTATTTCCTTGCAAGGAAGTGTCGCATTTACATTCATTTGAAGTGTAGACGAGGAATACATAACACTTCGCAAATCATATTATATCTTACCATGAAACATAGAAATGAGATGCGATATCGCGTTTTAGGAAGCATTAGATATCTACTGCTACGATACGTAGACATCTGCAGACGCTATTTCCTTGCAAGGAAGTGTCGCATTTACATTCATTTGAAGTGTAGACGAGGAATACATGACACGTCGCTAATCATATTATATCTTACCATGAAACATAGAAATGAGATGCGTTATCGCGTTTTTAAGAATCATAAGAACTCTATTGCTACGATACGTAGACATCTGCAAACGCTATTTCCTAGCAAGGAAGTGTCGCATTTACATTCATTTGAAGTGTAGACGAGGAATACATAACACTTCGCAAATCATATTATATCTTACCATGAAACATAGAAATGTGATGCGACTTCGCGTTTTAAGAATCATAAGAACTCTATTCCTACGATACGTAGACATCTGCAAACGCTATTTCCTTGCAAGGAAGTGTCGCATTTACGTTCGTTTGAATCGTAGGCGAGAAATACATAACACTTCGCAAATCATATTATATCTTACCATGAAACATAGAAATGTGATACGATATCGCGTTTTAAGAATCATAAGATCACTATTGCTACGATACGTAGACATCTGCAAACGCTATTTCCTAGCGAGGAAGTGTTGCATTCACATTCATTTGAAGTGTAGACGAGGAATAAATAAAACTTCGCAAATCATATTATATTTTACCATGAAACATAGAAATGAGATGCGATATCGCGTTTTAAGAAGCATTAGTACTCTATCGCTACGATACTTAGACATCTGCAGACGCTATTTCCTAGCAAGGAAGTGTCACATTTACACTCACTTGAAGTGTAGACGAGGAATACATGACACTTCGCAAATCATATTATATCTTACCATGAAACATAGAAATGAGAAGCGTTATCGCGTTTTAGGAATCATAAGAACCCTATTGCTACGATACGTAGACATCTACAAACGCTATTTCCTATCGAGGAAGTGTCGCATTTACATTCACTTGAAGTGTAGACGAGGAATACATGACACTTCGCAAATCATATTATATCTTACCATGAAACATAGAAATGAGATGCGTTATCGCGTTTTAAGAATCATAAGAACTCTATTGCTACGATACGTAGACATCTGCAAACGCTATTTCCTTGCAAGGAAGTGTCGCATTACATTCATTTGAAGTGCAGACGAGGAATACATAACACTTCGCAAATCATATTATATCTTACCATGAAACATAGAAATGAGATGCGATATCGCGTTTTAAGAAGCATTAGAACTCTATTGCTACGATAGGTATACATCTACAAACGCTATTTCCTTGCAAGGAAGTGTCGCATTTACATTCATTTGAAGTGTAGACAAGGAATAAATAACACTTCGCAAATCATATTATATCTTACCATGAAACATAGAAATGAGATGCGATATCGCGTTTTAAGAAGCATTAGTACTCTACCGCTACGATACTTAGACATCTGCAGACGCTATTTCCTAGCAAGGAAGTGTAGCATTTACATTCACTTGATGTGTAGACGAGGAATACATGACACTTCGCAAATCATATTATATCTTACCATGAAACATAGAAATGAGATGCGATATCGCGTTTTAAGTATCATAAGAAACCCATTGCTACGATACGTAGACATCTGCAAACGCCATTTCCTTGCAAGGAAGTGTCGCATTTACATTCACTTGAATCGTAGACGAGGAATGCATAACACTTCGCAATGAATATTATATCTTACCATGAAACATAGAAATGAGATGCAATATCTCGTTTTAAGAAGCATTTGAATCCTATTGCTACGATACCTAGACATCTGCAGACGCTATTTCCTAGCAAGGAAGTGTCGCATTTACTTTCATTTGAAGTGTAGACGAGGAATACATGACACTTCGCAAATCATAATATATCTTACCATGAAACATAGAAATGAGATGCGATATCGCCTTTTAAGAAGCATTAGAAATCTATTGCTACGATACGTAGACATCTGCAAACGCTATTTCTTTGCAAGGAAGTGTTGCATTTACATTCATTTGAAGTGTAGACGAGGAATACATAACACTTCGCAAATCATGTTTTATCATACCATGAAACATAGAAATGAGATGCGACATCGCGTTTTAAGAAGCATTTGAACTCTATTGCTTCGATACGTAGACATCTGCAAACGCTATTTCCTTGCAAGGATGTGTCGCATTTACATTCACTTGAATCGTAGACGAGGAATGCATAACATTTCGCAATGGATATTATATCTTATCATGAAACACAGGTATGAGATGCAATATCTCGTTTTAAGAAGCATTTGAACTCTATCGCTATGATACCTAGACATCTGCAGACGCTATTTCCTAGCAAGGAAGTGTCGCATTGACATTCATTTGAAGTGTAGACGAGGAATACATAACACTTCGCAAATCATATTATATCTTACCATGAAACATAGAAATGAGATGCGATATCGCGTTTTAAGAATCATAAGAACTCTATTGCTACGATACGTAGACATCTGCAAACGCTATTTCCTAGCGAGGAAGTGTCGCATTTACATTCATTTGAAGTGTAGACGAGGAATACATAACACTTCGCAAATCGTATTATATCATACCATGAAACATAGAATTGAGATGCGATATCGCGATTTAAGAAGCATTAGAACTCTATTGCTACGATAGGTATACATCTACAAACGCTATTTCCTTGCAGGGAAGTGTCGCATTTACAATCATTTGAAGTGTAGACGAGGAATAAATAACACTTCGCAAATCATATTATATCTTACCATGAAACATAGAAATGGGATGCGATATCGCGATTTAAGAAGCATTAGAACTCTATTGCTACGATAGGTATACATCTACAAACGCTATTTCTTGCAAGGAAGTGTCGCATTTACATTCATTTGAAGTGTAGATAAGTAATAAATAACACTTCGCAAATCATATTATATCTTACCATGAACCATAGTATTGAGATGCGATATCGCGTTTTAAGAAGCATTAGAACTCTATTGCTACGATAGGTATACATCTACAAACACTATTTCCTTGCAAGGAAGTGACGCATTTACATTCATTTGAATCGTAGACGAGGAATGCATAACACTTCGCAATGAATATTATATCTTACCGTGAAACATAGAAGTGAGATGCGATACCGCGTTTTGGGAATCATAAGAACTCTATTGCTACGATACGTAGACATCTGCAAACGCTATTTCCTTGCAAGGATGTGTCGCATTTACATTCATTTGAAATGTAGACGAGGAATATATAACACTTCGCAAATCATATTATATCTTACCATGAAACATAGAAATGAGTTGCGATATCGCGTTTTAATAAGCATTAGAACTCTACTGCTACGATAGATAGATATCTGCAAACGCTATTTCCTTGCAAGGAAGTTTCGCATTTACATTCATTTGAAGTGTAGACGAGGAATACATCACACTTCGCAAATCATATTATATCTTACCATGAAACACAGAAATGAGATGCGATATCGCGTTTTAAGAAGCATTAGAACTCTATCGCTACGATACCTAGACATCTGCAAACGCTATTTCCTTGCAAGGAAGTGCCGCATTTACATTCATTTGAAGTGCAGACGAGGAATACATCACACTTCGCAAATCATATTATATCTTACCATGAAACATAGAAATGAGAGGCGATATTGCGTTTTGAGAAGCATTAGAACTCTGTCGCTACGATACCTAGACATCTGCAGACGCTATTTCCTAGCAAGGAAGTGTCGCATTTACATTCACTTGAAGTGTAGACGAGGAATACATGACACTTCGCAAATCATATTATATCTTACCATGAAACATAGAAATGAGATGCGATATCGCGTTTTAAGAATCATAAGAACTCTATTGCTACGATACGTAGACATCTGCAAACGCTATTTCCTAGCGAGGAAGTGTCGCATTTACATTCATTTGAAGTGTAGACGAGGAATACATAACACTTCGCAAATCATATTATATCATATCATGAAACATAGAATTGAGATGCGATATCGCGATTTAAGAAGCATTAGAACTCTATTGCTACGATAGGTATACATCTACAAACGCTATTTCCTTGCAAGGAAGTGTCGCATTTACAATCATTTGAAGTGTAGACGAGGAATAAATAACACTTCGCAAATCATATTATATCTTACCATGAAACATAGAAATGGGATGCGATATCGCGTTTTAAGAAGCATTAGTACTCTATCGCTACGATACTTAGACATCTGCAGACGCTATTTCCTCGCAAGGAAGTGTCGCATTTACATTCACTTGAAGTGTAGACGAGGAATACATGACACTTCGCAAATCATATTATATCTTAGCATGAAACATAGAAATGAGATGCGTTATCGCGTTTTAAGAATCATAAGAACTCTATTGCTACGATACGTAGATATCTGCAAACGCTATTTCCTTGCAAGGAAGTGTCGCATTTACATTCATTTGAAGTGCAGACGAGGAATACATAACACTTCGCAAATCATATTATATCTTACCATGAAACATAGAAATGAGATGCGATATCGCGTTTTAAGAAGCATTAGAACTCTATTGCTGCGATACCTAGAAATCTGCAAACGCTATTTCTTTGCAAGGAAGTGACGCATTTACATTCATTTGAATCGTAGACGAGGAATGCATAACACTTCGCAATGAATATTATATCTCATCATGAAACATAGATATGAGATGCAATATCTCGATTTAAGAAGCATTAGAACTCTATTGCTACGATACGTAGACATCTGCAGACGCTATTTCCTTGCAAGGAAGTGTCGCTTTTACATGCATATGAAGTGCAGACGAGGAATACATGACACTTCGCAAATCATATTGTATCTTACCATGAAACATAGAAATGAGATGCGATATCGCGTTTTAAGTATCATAAGAAACCCATTGCTACGATACGTAGACATCTGCAAACGCTATTTCCTTGCAAGGAAGTGTCGCATTTACGTTCATTTGAATCGTAGACGAGAAATACATAACACTTCGCAAATCATATTTTATCTTACCATGAAACATAGAAATGAGATGCGATATCGCGTTTTAAGAAGCATTTGAACTCTATTGCTTCGATACGTAGACATCTGCAAACGCCATTTCCTTGCAAGGAAGTGTCGCATTTACATTCACTTGAATCGTAGACGAGGAATGCATAACACTTCGCAATGAATATTATATCTTACCATGAAACATAGAAATGAGATGCAATATCTCGTTTTAAGAAGCATTTGAATCCTATTGCTACGATACCTAGACATCTGCAGACGCTATTTCCTAGCAAGGAAGTGTCGCATTTACGTTCATTTGAATCGTAGACGAGAAATACATAACACTTCGCAAATCATATTTTATCTTACCATGAAACATAGAAATGAGATGCGATATCGCGTTTTAAGAAGCATTTGAACTCTATTGCTTCGATACGTAGACATCTTCAAACGCCATTTCCTTGCAAGGAAGTGTCGCATTTACATTCACTTGAATCGTAGACGAGGAATGCATAACACTTCGCAATGAATATTATATCTTACCATGAAACATAGAAATGAGATGCAATATCTCGTTTTAAGAAGCATTTGAATCCTATTGCTACGATACCTAGACATCTGCAGACGCTATTTCCTAGCAAGGACGTGTCGCATTTACTTTCATTTGAAGTGTAGACGAGGAATACATAACGCTTCGCAAATCATGTTTTATCATACCATGAAACATAGAAATGAGATGCGACATCGCGTTTTAAGAAGAATTTGAACTCTATTGCTTCGATACGTAGACATCTGCAAACGCTTTTTCCTTGCAAGGAAGTGTCGCATTTACATTCACTTAAATCGTAGACGAGGAATGCATAACATTTCGCAATGAATATTATATCTTATCATGAAACACAGGTATGAGATGCAATATCTCGTTTTAAGAAGCATTTGAACTCTATCGCTATGATACCTAGAGATCTGCAGACGCTATTTCCTAGCAAGGAAGTGTCGCGTTGACATTCATTTGAAGTGTAGACGAGGAATACATAACACTTCGCAAATCATATTATATCTTACCATGAAACATAGAAATGAGATGCGATATCGCGTTTTAAGAATCATAAGAACTCTATTGCTACGATACGTAGACATCTGCAAACGCTATTTCCTAGCGAGGAAGTGTCGCATTTACATTCATTTGAAGTGTAGACGAGGAATACATAACACTTCGCAAATCATATTATATCATACCATGAAACATAGAATTGAGATGCGATATCGCGATTTAAGAAGCATTAGAACTCTATTGCTACGATAGGTATACATCTACAAACGCTATTTCCTTGCAAGGAAGTTTCGCATTTACATTCATTTGAAGTGTAGACGAGGAATACATCACACTTCGCAAATCATATTATATCTTACCATGAAACACAGAAATGGGATGCGATATCGCGTTTTAAGAAGCATTAGTACTCTATCGCTACGATACTTAGACATCTGCAGACGCTATTTCTTAGCAAGGAAGTGTCGCATTTACATTCACTTGAAGTGTAGACGAGGAATACATGACACTTCGCAAATCATATTATATCTTACCATGAAACATAGAAATGAGATGCGTTATCGCGTTTTAAGAATCATAAGAACTCTATTGCTACGATACGTAGATATCTGCAAACGCTATTTCCTTGCAAGGAAGTGTCGCATTTACATTCATTTGAAGTGCAGACGAGGAATACATAACACTTCGCAAATCATATTATATCTTACCATGAAACATAGAAATGAGATGCGATATCGCGTTTTATGAAGCATTAGAACTCTATTGCTGCGATACCTAGAAATCTGCAAACGCTATTTCCTTGCAAGGAAGTGACGCATTTACATTCATTTGAATCGTAGACGAGGAATGCATAACACTTCGCAATGAATATTATATCTCATCATGAAACATAGATATGAGATGCAATATCTCGTTTTAAGAATCATAAGAACTCTATTGCTACGATAGGTAGACATCTGCAAACGCTATTTCCTTGCTAGGAAGTGTCGCATTTACATTCATTTGAAGTGTAGACGAGGAATACATGACACTTCGCAAATCATATTGTATCTTACCATGAAACATAGAAATGTGATGCGATATCGCGTTTTAAGAAGCATTAGATATCTATTGCTACGATACGTAGACATCTGCAAACGCTATTTCTTTGCAAGGAAGTGTCGCATTTACATTCATTTGAAGTGTAGACGAGGAATACATAACACTTCGCAAATCATATTATATCTTACCATGAAACATAGAAATGAGATGCGATATCGCGTTTTAAGAAGCATTTGAACTCTATTGCTTCGATACGTAGACATCTGCAAACGCTATTTCCTTGCAACGAAGTGTCGCATTTACATTCTCTTGAATCGTAGACGAGGAATGCATAACACTTCGCAATGAATATTATATCTTACCATGAAACATAGAAATGAGATGCAATATCTCGTTTTAAGAAGCATTTGAATCCTATTGCTACGATACCTAGACATCTGCAGACGCTATTTCCTAGCAAGGAAGTGTCGCATTCGCATTCATTTGAAGTGTAGACGAGAAATACATAACACTTCGCAAATCAGATTGTATCTTACCATGAAACATAGAAATGAGATGCGATATCGCGTTTTAAGAATCATAAGAACTCTATTGCTACGATACGTAGACAACTGCAAACGCTATTTCCTTGCAAGGAAGTGTCGCATTTACATTCATTTGAAGTGCAGACGAGGAATACATAACACTTCGCAAATCATATTATATCTTACCATGAAGCATAGAAATGAGATGCGATATCGCGTTTTAAGAAGCATTAGAACTCTATTGCTGCGATACCTAGAAATCTGTAAACGCTATTTCCTTGCAAGGAAGTGACGCATTTACATTCATTTGAATCGTAGACGAGGAATGCATAACACTTCGCAATGAATATTATATCTCATCATGAAACATAGATATGAGATGCAATATCTCGTTTTAAGAAGCATTAGAACTCTATCGCTACGATACCTAGACATCTGCAGACGCTATTTCCTAGCAAGGAAGTGTCGCATTTACATTCATTTGAAGTGTAGACGATGAATACATAACACTTCGCAAACCATATTATATCTTACCATGAACCATAGAAATGAGATGCGATATCGCGTTTTAAGAATCATAAGAACTCTATTGCTACGATACGTAGACATCTGCAAACGCTATTTCCTAGCGAGGAAGTGTCGCATTTACATTCATTTGAAGTGTAGACGAGGAATACATAACACTTCGCAAATCATATTATATCTTACCATGAAACATAGAAATGAGATACGATATCGCGTTTTAAGAATCATAAGAACACTATTGCTACGATACGTAGACATCTGCAAACGCTATTTCCTAACCAGGAAGTGTTGCATTCACATTCATTTGAAGTGTAGACGAGGAATACATAACACATCGCAAATCATATTTTTTCTTACCATGAAACATAGAAATGAGATGCGATATCGCGTTTTAAGAAACATTACAAATCTATTGCTACGATACGTAAACATTTGCAAACGCTATTTCTTTGCAAGGAAGTGTCGCATTTACATTCATTTGAAGTGTAGACGAGGAATACATAACACTTCGCAAATCATATTTTATCTTACCATGAAACATAGAAATGAGTTGCGATATCGCGTTTTAAGAATCATAAGAACTCTATTGCTACGATAGGTAGACATCTGCAAACGCTATATCCTTGCAAGGAAGTGTCGCATTTACATTCATATGAAGTGTAGACGAGGAATACATAACACTTCGCAAATCATATTATATCTTACCATGAAACATAGAAATGAGATGCAATATCTCGTTCTAAGGAGCATTAGAACTCTATTGCTACGATACGTAGACATCTGCAGACGCTATTTCCTTGCAAGGAAGTGTCGCTTTTACATTCATATGAAGTGTAGACGAGGAATACATAACACTTCGCAAATCATATTATATCTTACCATGAAACATAGAAATGAGATGCGACATCGCGTTTTAAGAAGCATTAGAAATCTATTGCTACGATACGCAGACATCTGCAAACGCTATTTCCTTGCTAGGAATTGTGGCATTTACATTCATTTGAAGTGTAGATGAGGAATACATGACACTTCGCAAATCATATTGTATCTTACCATGAAACATAGAAATGAGATGCGATATCGCGTTTTAAGAATCATAAGAACTCTATTGCTACGATACGTAGACATCTGCAAACGCTATTTCCTAGCGAGGAAGTGTCGCATTCACATTCATTTGAAGTGTAGACGAGGAATACATAACACTTCGCAAATCAGATTGTATCTTACCATGAAACATAGAAATGAGATGCGATATCGCGTTTTAAGTATCATAAGAACTCTATTGCTACGATACGTAGACAACTGCAAACGCTATTTCCTTGCAAGGAAGTGTCGCATTTACATTCATTTGAATCGTATACGAGGAATGCATAACACTTCGCAATGAATATTATATCTTATCATGAAACATATATATGAGATGCAATATCTCGTTTTAAGAAGCATGTGAACTCTATTGCTACGATACCTAGACACCTGCAGACGCTATTTCCCAGCAAGGAAGTGTCGCATTTACATTCATTTGATGTGTAGACGAGGAATACATGACACTTCGCAAATCATATTATATCTTACCATGAAACATAGAAATGAGATGCGATATCGCGTTTTAAGTATCATAAGAAACCCATTGCTACGATACGTAGACATCTGCAAACGCTATTTCCTTGCAAGGAAGTGTCGCATTTACATTCATTTGAAGTGTAGACGAGGAATACATAACACTTCGCAATGAATATTATATCTTACCATGAAACACAGAAATGAGATACGATATCGCGTTTTAAAAAGCATTTGAACTCTATTGCTACGATACCTAGACACCTGCAGACGCTATTTCCCAGCAAGGAAGTGTCGCATTTACATTCATTTGATGTGTAGACGAGGAATACATGACACTTCGCAAATCATATTATATCTTACCATGAAACATAGAAATGAGGTGCGATATCGCGTTTTAAGAATCATAAAAACTCTATTGCTACGATAGGTAGACATCTGCAAACGCTATATTCTTGCAAGGAAGTGTCGCATTTACATTCATATGAAGTGTAGACGAGGAATACATAACACTTCGCAAACCATATTATATCTTACCATGAAACATAGAAATGAGTTGCGATATCGCGTTTTAAGTA